>NW_008661473.1:846-48306 GCF_000695815.1 Acanthisitta chloris
TTGTGTATGTACGTACGTACATGCAGACTTCAGAAAATTAACGGAGAAGGCAATAGAAAATGCCAAGAAGTGTATGTGTGCATAGGTGTTTTCTTAATGCAGATTGTTTTAGCAGGAATATATGGCTTTAAATGTAAGTCATGGTTAAAAATATGTAAGCTCCAGTGCATTTTGGACTGCTTTCTCTTTCATTCATTTACCTGGAAAATGTCCATAAATATACACAACATATTTTAAGGTTGCCAATAGTCAAGTAATATTGGTCCTGTGAAGAGTTGTATTGCTGCAGATGCTTTTGGACAAAATGCTGTCTGATGGCTTTCCCCTTTTTTTTCTTTCTTTTTTTTATAATAGTTCAAAATCTTGGGCTTGGAGAGAATTTCTGTGTTTCACTCAAATTCAGTTTGTTTTGTTTTTTTTTCTTGTTGCATTTTATGTTATGAAAAATAAGCAGTTCTAGAATACCTGATTTGTCCAAGTTAGTTATGAGGTAGTCTCTGAGTTTCACTTCTCAGCTTTGCCCAGTGTCCTGTTCTCACTGCGCAAAGGGCATTTGCATTTGTCACATCTACTGCTGAAATAAGTGATTGCCTTTAGAGCTGAAGTGAGTTAGAATTGATTGGAACAGTCCTTGTCTTGTGTAGGAGTATGGCTTTGTTGCTTTGTGTACCCAGGATTTAGAAGGAGAAGATTAAAATTGTCTAGGGTTTGGCTCTAGTAAATATTTGGCTACCTTATGGTCTTGACTTCAGGGGACAGCTTGCAAGTCTCTTAGAGTGTTAGGGAATAAGCCTTTCTATTCAAATGGAAGTGAATTCATTGGAGAGTGATTTGGGTTGGAGAATAACATTTCTTCGAAAGGTAATGAAGAAAATTGTGAGAATCCTGTAGATGGGCACTGCAGCCAGAGTGACTCCCTGCAGCCACCCATTTGGGTGGATGTTTCAAAGATGGGAAATTAGTGTGAGCCCCTGCAGTGTATGTGGCACAAAAAAATGCTGTTCTAGGTAGCTGAAGATGCTCACAAACAATAATTACAGAAATGAGGAACAAAGGGACTCAATTTCCCTTTGCTATCCAGTAGGCATGGAAGGAAAGCTGAAACATAACCAACACTGAGAAAAATGGTGAAACTCCATCTGGCACCTGACTTGTGCCCTCTGTGTCTCAGCAAGTGCCCAATGCAGCAGCAAGTAGTCATGGTCCTCAGCATTTCTGTCAGGGTGAATCTAGTGGCATCACCCAAGCAGCAGCAGACTGACAAAGCTCTTCCTCCTTGTGATTAGTAAGCCTAAAAGCCTAAAGCGTTATGGGCACGGCTCTTGTTTTAGTGAGGTGTCCAGCTGCTGGTGGAGTTAGTGGGCATGGCCACCTGCCATGAAGTTGGTGGCTTCTTGCTCCTTGCAGTGAGGGAGCTGGGCCTTGGGATCTGCACTCTCGTGGAGGAAAATGCACAAGTCATGCTGCTGCTGCTGTGAGTTTGTCCTGGGGGTTAAATCTCTTTCCCCAAAAGAGGAAATGTAAGGGTACGTTTCATGAGTGAAGTCAGCATTAAGCCTCCGATCTCCCCACTCCCTCCCTCTTCCCCCTTTTTTTCCCCTCCCTTCCCCTCCTTTTAAAAGAATTTTTAAAAAAGTCTTATTCCCTTGTCATTTTTCCCTAGGCAAATTCATGAAACAATGAGACTGTGACAGAATTCGCAGCAGGCTAGAGGGATTATATTCCCCCCACAAACATAATGTTTCAGATTAAACACATACATGGGAATATTCTTCCCCCCCCCTTTTCTTTGCAAACCCTTCTGACTGTAGGTGGAAAGCTGTGAGTCTTTGTTCTTGGTCAGAGTGTCAGGTGGGTGTGAGTGGTTGTGCTGCTGATGGAAGGTGTGTGCTAGGAGCTGTTTGTTCAGCTTTGGGGTGGGCAGCGTGCTGCAGCAGGGTGTGGGGCTGTGGATCTGCAGCCTCTCCTCTGCACCCTGCAAGGGCAGTGTTCAGCCAGGCTTCCTGGGGTCAGCTGCTGCTTCCCAGTGGGTTGCAGTGCAGAAGGCAGTAGTAAGTGCCAGGAAGGATGAGTTGCTCTAGGTGCAATGCTTTGCTCTCACACCTGTGCTGCTCCCAGTCTCTGACCAAGCTTGGCGAAAGAGTGCCTGTATTTCAGCTCAGTACCGTATAACATCCTAGTGACTCGCCCGTACGTACTTGAGGCTTAACGACTTGAAATCACAGTATATCCTGTAGGAAGACATCTGACTTAGACGTGGAGCTTTCAATATAAGGAGTACTCATCATAATCTCAGTAAGCCTTTCTGACTGTTATTTATCTTAAGATGCAGCTGTGCTTTTAGTTGCATACCTCAAATTCCTTGTTGTGTGGTCCGAAGGCCCTGTCAGCTAGGTGAAGCTGTTCCCTACTCTCAGTTTTCCATGCTCTGTAGTACTTGTGAATTTTAATTAAGCATTAGGCCTCCTCTTTGATATGCTACATGAAGATCCCACTGAGGTGCCACTTTTTTTTCTTTTGTTGCCTTTGTTATGGCTACTCTGAATGTATTACAGGGTTTTTTCCAACATCCCTCTTGAAATGCAGGCTCTATGACAACCCATCGTGTTTAAATAATGGTATTATCAAACTGATTTACAGGAACAGAAAACATCCAAGCTGAGCAGGGAAGTTATATCTGTTTATACAGGCAAGATATATGTTTATCTTTTAGTTACAGTGTCGAATTAGTATTGTTTATGTTTCATTTTGTGTTCATTTAGCAGCATTTAAAAGCTTTTTATTAGTACCTACCAAATTCTAGAAAGTTTCTTACAGCACTCTCAGCCATTAGTAACTGATTTTGGGATCTTCCCATAGTTTTTCTGTAGATATCTGACTGCCAGTTAGAGTAAGTTCACAGTGAGAGCTCCTGCTTCCTTGAACTCTGCCTTATCTTAAGCAAAGTAATTTATTCCCTGACTAAATTTTTTAAAGTGAATTTAAGCTTTCCTAACAGTGCTCTCCCTTTCTGCTGCTACTCCTGTCTGGGATTTTTTTCTGCTTTCTGTCCCACATGCCATCTGTCTTATTTTCTGGTTTGTTTTTATTTTAAATACTCTGAGGAAATACACCGAATTGAAAAGAATAATGAATATTTATGAAGTATCACTGCCACCTTCATTCCGAGGGGAAAAGGTGTGGATGGTTTCCTGCCAGGTCAGGTGATGCTGTGATTGCAGAAACTGCTTGGGTCTGCCTAGGTGTGACTTTGGAGGAGATGCTACAAGGAACTCGGTGTTGGCAGTGGCTCAGCAGTGCTTGGATGCTGTGTCAGTAGGCCATTGCTGTAGTTAGCTGTCTCATGGTCAAGTAATGCCCCAGTCTCGTGGCAAGGGCTTTATTTTACTGTCATCTTAAGTAGCAGCATTTCCATAATGCTTTTAAAATAGCTGTACTGATGTCAAAGACCTGGGCACGTCTGATAAAGCTGGGTTTAATCCCTATGCAGATTTTGGTAGCTGCAGCAAACTCAGCAAAACTTTGTAGGCCAGAGAGTGGCTTGAGTTTTCCCTTCATTCTTTCTCATAAAGGTTCAGATAGTTCAGGGAAGCATTGAAATGTAAAATAATTTTACACATGAAGATTGTTGTATGATATTTAGAATATATACTAAAAATAAATTCTTCGCTTATAATTTGCATGCAATGTTAGATTTTTTTGCACTCCCTTTTTTTTCCATCCTGGTTGCTGGTCAAACCTTTTGCAGTGAAGCTGCTGAAGACTGCTAAAAGTAGGAGCTGTGATAACCCATGACATAAAATCCAGACCATGCCATCTGTCCCAGCTCCAAAAACTTCTGAAATGCTGCTGTTGTCCGGTAGATTTATGATGCAAGTGGTGACATCTTGGTGACAATGGGTGGAGAACCAAGGAGATAAAACTTTTGCTTTGTTATGGAACAGTGTGCTGCAATGTGATCAGGTAGGTGGTGAGAGATTGACTTTGCCTGCTGTGAGCCAGGCACTTGTGCAGATCAGGCACAGGCGATTGAACATGGAAGTTCCCTTGCCAGCCAGATAGCCGGGGTCAAGTCACAGGCTGCCTGAGTAGCCATCAGGGTAGTTAGGAGACAACTGAGAACCAGAAAGGAATGACAAGGGTGGCTCTGCCAGGGCCATGAGCTGAAGAAAATTTCTTTGATGCACAGATAATTTGTTTTTTGGTTTTGTTCTTTAGTGGTGTGTTTTTTTTAGTGCATGATGCTGAGTGGTGTTGGGTAGGTATGCCTTGTTGTCAGGGGTGAATAGAGGGTATCATTGCATCACTGTACAGAGGCTAGGCAAGACCTTCCTGTGACATCCACATTTGTGTCCTACAGTCATACTTAGGGATGGAAAGTAAAATCTCCTTTGTTGGGCTAGTGCCGATGTGGTTGCTTGCTGGGATACATTTATTTCCTTCTATCAGGAATTCTGGATGCCTTAAAATGGAGCTCTGCTGCTAGATGATTACTCAGGGGGCAACTTTTTAAGTGGGTTATTTGTTTAGAAAATTGGATCCTGTTTGTAATGCATCTTTTCTATTAGTACAAGTAACACATTGGTTGTCCTGAAAAGAGATTAAGGAGATGAAGATTAGTTTTCTTTTCTCCTGTTCTGTTGACACTCTGCACCAGACCCTATGGTGTGGAAGTAAGCTTCAGTGTTTTGTCAACTAGTTGTGTCCTTTTCTGAGCCCTGCTCTGGTAGTTCCCAGTCCCAGGCTGAGCCTGGCAGACAACAGGCAGATTCTAGGGGCAGGGGACTAGAGACTGATCTTGAAACCAAAATGGTATATCAAGGACAAGAAATCCAGAATCTTCTACAGGGAGGCTGGAAAGAGCAAGTAATATGAACCCCAGGAATCAACCAGACCTTATGCACTGGTGTGTGTTTGAGCTGTGGAAAAATTGCTGCAACCAGAAGAGTGGTTCCTAGCCCTTCTGCTCAACTCTGAGCACACTTTGGATTAAGCTTATGAAAAGAGCAAGGAAGGTGCATATCCTTCTTTGTTTTCCTCCTGGGAAGGAAATGCAGACCCAGACCCAACAGAGCAGAGCATCTTTGCAGAATGGGGCTGGGCCCCATTAGGAATGAACCACAATTGAAGAGTGCTGTGGGCAGTGTGTGCAAATGCCAGTGGAAAGCCAAGGAGGTTTGCAAAAGGAAAGGTGGTGGAGCTGAAGGGGCCACCTGTAGCACCAAACCTGATTTTAAGGTGCTTCTGAGGAGACATATATCAGTTTCTACTGGGTAACTGTCATGTGTTCATTTTATTGTGTAGGATTTGGGATGTAAGAGCTGCAAGTTACAACATGTATTTCTTGGGCAAAATTGTCATCATCCCTCAGTAAATGGAAATAGTCCTTCAAAAGCCTCTCTTCTGGCTGTGGGATTTTTGTTTGTTTCGTTTTTTTTTTTTTTGTTTTGTTTTGAGGGGGTTTTGTTTTGTTTTGAAGGTGTTTGTTTTGTTTTGGGGGGTTTTGTTTGTTTTGTTTTGGGTGTTTTTTTTGTTTTGGGTTTTTTAATAAGTAGAAACTTTGTAAACAGACTTTCATGGGTGTCACTGAAATCAGGACTTCACTTTCAGTACAAAGTATACTTTTCAACTCTACTGCTTCACAGTCAGCTTTATGTTGCATTTGAAATAAAAGATTTAGCTGGTACTGTGTTTTGCAGCTGTTGTTTAAGTTTTGATTTCTTTTTCATCCCATATACTATTTGTAGTGAATTCTGTGTTGAAAGAGCTGTGGGTGATTTTCTCATTGAAAGGCTCTGGGATGACAGCATACTATGTTATAAATGGGAATTTACTTTATCTGGCCTTGAAACATATCTATCTTCCTTCTCTTTGTTTGTTTGGGGTTGTTTTTTCCTTTTCTTTTGCCCTCACTGGGTCCAGCAAGCAGATAGCTCTGAAAAGCCATTTTGACCTGTGGAAGCTAGTGCCAAGTGTTACCTGTTCATTAGGTTAGTCCAGTCATGTGTTTGAGACTGGATATGTGCATTTTAATCCTATGTCTTGTAATAATTATTGACAAGAACATGAGTAGGTTTATGGTTAAACTCAATGACCTTAAAGGTATTTTTCAGCCTAAATGATTCTTGGTTCAATAGATCTAGCCCTGAGGTAACACAGTGTGTTACCATGGGTGATGCATCAGTTGTTTTTATCTACAGATAACTAATGCACCATGATGGGGTAGGTTTAAGCTGCTTTTCCTATTCTTTGTAAGTGTAGTTCTCTACCTAGGTTGGCCCAATTTTCAGAGACAGATTTTTAACACCAAAACCAGAAGGACTACAGCCCCTCACACCAAACCCAAAACTTGTTAATCCATGGACAGTTTTTCTGGCTTCAGCTTGGGTAAGGGAAGCAAGTGTGGTGATATTGCTGTGAACAAGAGAATGCAAGGTTTTGTTTGAAACATGCTGGGCAATCTGAAATGCTCACCATTACCAGCTATGTCAAGTGTGACTTAGGGTGAATGGAAATTTAGCAGCTTTTATCTTTGGGCGCCAATTCTGCACTCGTGTGCAGGTATTACAGGCATAACTTATGTGTGAGTGAGTAATCCCTCTGTATGAACTTTCTAATTAAGTAGAGAGCTCAGAGAGACTGTTGTGGTACCTGATGACGTGGCTGGCTGAGGTGGATGGCTTCCATGAAAGTGCAGCACTGGAGGAACTGAAGCTATTATCAAATTTTCTGCGTTTGTGGTGTTTTGTTGGACTTTTTTCCCCAGCAAACAGAAATTCGTAGCTTCAGAATGCCAAGTTACTTTGTTGATACTACTTGTTGATGAGTGTATGATGTTTGAATTTTGTCTTCAAAATCAGTCTGTTTTGGTTCAACAAGAGCACCTTGGTTCAATAATAATAATATTCAAAACACTTGAGTAATCTGAAAGTAAAATATATACTGCTGCTGTTCTACCAGAGAATCTCTACACTTCTGGTTTTTTATGCAACAGTACTCAACCTTAATTCAAGTGTATTTTTAACCTTTTTGTTGTTTAACTAAGCCCTGAACCTTCTCACAGACTGAACACCTCCAGAGTTGAGCAAATAAAGTCCAGACTAGATATGCTGAGGAAAGGATGACATAAAACTGTTTTCTATGAGCCATTCCATTGTTCTGTCTTTCTTGCATACATAGAAATAGGTTACTAACTTTATTTGCTGAACAGTTTCAAGGAGACACTTAGCTGTGCACAAATGATTAGAACACAGAAAAGGACTTTCTTGTTTCTGGAAACAAGTAAGCAGCTCTTCAAAAAGAGAGACTATAATTAGTAGCTAAATGTAACTGTGCTCTGGTGTGTAGCTGGGGGAATTCAGTTCTAGAGGGGAGTTTTTGTGTTGTATATAGTGCAAGGTGACTCCCTGTCCAAGGCCAGAAACTGTGTGTAATGTTTATGAGAATCCAGAGATGGAGGAAGGATAAAGGGTAAGATAATAAAGGTTTTAAGGATGTTTTAGAAGAGCAGGAGGACTAAATAATTTTCTGTCACACAGTACCCTAGGGGGATTTTGCAAAGAGGAAGGACATAATTAGCAACATTTTTGCTTTTAGCAACATTCTTGACTTCAGGCTATGCAGTGGGTAGAGGTTTTGATTTACTGGTGATTATTGTAATTTTAATGCCCCTAATGCTGTCAGCATCAGAGCACCTCTGAAGCTGTGCGTGCTGTGACAAGGTGACACTCAACAGACTGTAATGCTCTAATTGTTGCAGGTTAAGCAATTGAAAAATAAACCAAAGGTTTCCGGTGTGAATTTTGTAAGTTAGAAATGTACAAGATTTTGTGTTACAATTAAACTGTTCAATATGTGACTTAATGTACAGTGTGTGCCATGTGACACAGTGCAGGTTGCTATGGAAACCTGGCATTTTGGTTCTGTTAACAGTGTTTCGGGTAGGAAAACATTTGCATTGCATTGCTGCGAGACTCCCTTCTGCCCCCACTCAGCTCCTTTCCTTCTCAGTTGGGGGGCAGATGGCAGAGAAAAAGAAAAAGGCATGTCCTGGAATTTGCATGAGTCGGGGTCAGTTGAAAAGTGGATGCTGAACTGAAACTTAAAAATTATAATTGTACCTTCAAGTCGCTCTTGTGTCTTTTGTTGCCTTTTTTTAAGTAAGGAAGTATTTAAATATTAATGTTTCACTGTGCAGTGTCACTGGGCTGTTAGTTTGAAGTTCTTTTTCTAAGAACCTGAGAATGATGGGCACTTTCCAAAAAGGTTTCCAGTAATTTTCACATCATGATTATGAATATTGCTGTAAATGTGCTTTACCTAAAAACCAGTGACCAGTTCTAGTGCTTCCTGCTAGACCAATGAGTTTATTCATATTTTAAAGCTTGTGCCTGGCCTTATTCTATAAAGCATTGAGAACATATTAACCAAGTCTCATTGAGTACAATGGTAATATTTCCAAATATAAATCTAACTTTATGCTTAAGCATTTAGGAACCTAAACTAATTGTAAGTAGAAGGTGATGTATGATAGCTATGATTGACAGTACATTTGTGCCAAGCATCAAGCTGCATCTCCGTAGTTCTAGGTGACTCTTGAAACACCAGTTTCTTCCTACTCTCCATCAGCTTTATTTACCTTTGGTAAATGCCTGTATGGGATTGGTGAGGAAATCACTGAGAAGAGAGGGCAAGTTTGCTGTGAAGCTGGGAACATGCAATTGTCTTTTGTAGCCTGTTTCTTATGTCACAGGTGCTGGCCATAGGTCTCAGCAGCACTCATCCTCCCAAGCTTGTGGTTGCTAGTGCCCATTGAATGAAGTTGCTGCTGAAGGAGTTACACTGATGGTTTTCTGCCCAAGCTCTCTGCTGCAGGTCTGCCTTCTGGGGCAGAAGGGAGGGTGTGCTTGCAGTTCAGCCTTGTGCAGCAATGCCTGCTGGAAGAGCATGTGAGCTGGCATGGCAGGATATAAGCTGAAGTAAAGATACAGAGCCACTTCTGCTATGTCTGCTGCCAGCCAGTTGTATGGTAGTTTTGGGTCGAGGAGTGGTAGCAAGCAGCTGAAGTAGGTGAAAGGGAAGAGGGTGAAGGGCAGTGATACTTTCAACTGGCAGCCGCTTGCTGTGTGGACATATCTTAACAGCCTGAGAGAGATGAGTGAAAGCCCAATTTCTTTGGCTTAGCACTTTGGCTGGTCATGGTCCCCTTGATCACCAAAGGACACTTGCTGTGCGTCTCTCTGCTGTGCTGCTGCTGTATCACCATTACAAATCCTACTTGAGGCCTGTGCAAGCTAATTCATAGAAACAACTCTGGTGTGTGGCCAGGCCTGCAATATGTGACACAGTGGATCCAGTGGCCTTTAGCAGCACTTTTTAGTATAGGATGTAGGATAGCTTTTCTTTTTGCTCACCTTGTGTGGAGGTGGCACCAGGCAGTTGGTCGAATTTGTTTCCTGATTTGTATCTGCCTGGCTTGCTTTCATAACACACCACTGTGTAGGAGTGTTTTCTTTGTGTTTGCTGCTTCTGTCCCTTTGCTTGGTTCAGAGAGGGGAATCTAAGGAGGACTTGATCATGTCCCTTGTAAACCTGGTAGAGAACCTGTCACTCACTGGGCCTGGGAGTGATGTGGTTATCTGTATGCATGTGTTTTGACCTTGTCAGAACAGATGTGCAGGCTTTCTTTGAAATATTTCTAAACAGATAATTTGTGAAACTAGCAGCTGTTATGAGTAAGGAACATGCCGTGTCAAGTGGCAAATCAGCAAGGTAGTACTAAAGAGATTGTCTAAATGCTAGTTAATGTGTTGAATGTTCATCAATTTTTTATATTTTAGAAAACTGTAAATACTTTTAGTTGAACTCTGGGAAGCACATCCATGAATGTCCTTTGTGTATATGCCTGCATGATCCCGGGAGAAGTAAGGGAACAGTGACATTTGTCTTATCCGCTGTGTATACAGCAAATTGCTTCCTTCTCTAGTTCATGGAATTGCAGAGTCATTAAAGTTGGAAAAGATGTCCAAGATAATCAAATCCAAACTTCAACCAAATCCATATTGCAAAGTGCAAAAATCTGCTCATTTTTTTCCAACACTTCCATTGGTTGTGACTCCACCACTTCCCTGGGGAATATGTTCCAATGCTTAACTACTATTCTAGTGGTTATGGTGAAGAAATATTTCCTAACATCCATCCAACCTGAACCTTCCCCCTGTGCAACTTGAGGGCATTTCCCTTGATCCTGTCACTTGTCTCCTGGCAGAAGAGGCTCACTGCCACCTCCCCACAACCTTCTGTCGGGTAATTAGAGAGAGCAGTACTGTGTACACCTGAACAATGTGTGAAAAGCTGGAGGCTTGGACTTGATGCTTAATTGAATTGGGGTGAGTTAAAACAGGAGATGCAAGATGAAGGTATTAATTATTTTAAGACTTCTGCAGCAATGTTCTTGTTAACCTAAAATTGGAAATCTTCCCAAGTGGCCTGATTTGAAACAGCACTTCACTTTCACATTTGGTATGGCACAGCACTCTGCCTGTTAATAGTTTATGCTGTGTTTTGTAACCAGTTTCTGTCGAGCAACTGCAGCTGTTACACAGTTAAAATGCATTGTTCCTTATGGAAAATGCATCTGGTGATGTTCAGCTACCAGTGAGGGAAGATTAAATCTGTATATTTGTGTCTCTCGACAACCTCACTGGTGATATGGAATTTCTGGTAGCTATTTCGCTTCCCCTTATTCTGTGTGAAATGTGACAGCCCAAGTTAGTGGGTAAAAGTGTCTTACTAAGCAAGGTAGGAATAATTTGTCTGAAAAGTTCTTTGGAGCTGAATTAAGTTTTGTTATTGTTTTGTTTCTAAATCAGAAATGTTTCTGTTGCACCGATTGTCATTTATTTTATTTAAACTTTGTCTATGTGGACCGACTGTTGCAGTTCCAGTTAGGGAGTTAAAGGTGATCTAAGCTTAGCCTTGTTCTTACTGCATTAGTAGGGAACAAAACTTCTTGGACTATTAGCTTACTACACCACTTAGGGGAGGATAATAACCTCCTAAACATTGTACCCATTTCCTCAAGAGCAAGGGTGTTTGTTTTCTTTGCCTATCTTATCTTCAGATCTTATCTCACTGTCCTTGAGAGTGCACAGCATGCAATTAGTCACATTGAACCTCTTTTTCTCTCCATTTGGACATATAGAAATTGTGATGCTGTTCTGTTTAATATGGACAAGAAGTCTAGAAGTTGCTTCTGCAGGCAAATTTATTTTCAGTCTCTTGATTTTTGCATTTTAATTTTTTTTGGATTTTAAGGGTGCACCCTGATTCCAAGGAGCATGACAGGTGTAATATTTTAGAGGTTGAAGGTGTAAATAAGGGTTATTTACTGAAGTAAGGATTTGAGTCATGAGCCTCAGCTTCAGGTGGAAAAACTCTCCTAGGTTAGTTTAGTGCCCTTCAGTTATGTGTAATGGACTGGAACTTCTTTATAGAGCTTATGAATTTTTTATAAATGGCATTATATGGTGATTATAATGTAACTATATAATTGTATTAAAATAATTCCATATTTATCTTAAGATAGCCTTGGAATTAACAATTTTTGTCCATTCTGTTGACTTACGTATCATAGTAAGTTTGTGCTGTGTTCTAGGCTTACGTGTCATAGTAAGTTTGTGCTGTGTTCTAGGTGCTTTCCTGAAAGCTGCTATTCTCACTTTTTTCTAGGTCATTCTGTCTGAAGAAAAGACTAAAAAAGTTGTAGCTTACTCTCCTCTTTGCTGGCTGTGCATTTCTGTTATGTTTCATCTTGAGATGCTGTAGTGTTTATTCTGAAGCTTTTATCTTTACTATTACACCAAATAAAATGCACTAGCAGAACATCAAAGCAGTAAAACTCAACCTGGTTAGTCCTGTTAGTGAGACATTAATGAAATGCTGCAAATTCTAACATTTTTCATAAAAGGTGAATGTACGTTCACCTTTCTGGTTTTACAAATGGGACTTCTGCTGAAATGAATGAGAGATAGTATTAGTGCTTTGGCTTGTGAAGCTTAATCATATGAATTTATATGATCCAGTTGCAAATTATAGTGTGTTTCATCTTCTGTGTTAGACTGTTTCTGTTGCCTTATGCTTAAAGGTGTTGTGTGTGACCCTATGCTGCAGCTTCGTTGGTGTGTGTTTTTATCTGTTTGCATCTGTGCAGTGCTCTGGTAGCTGCTTTGGGTTCACTAGAGGCACAGCTAGTAACCCTACAGGGTTCAGTTTCAGGTCTAATACACCGAAAATGCTTCACTTCTGATTTTTTTCTGCAATGTCTTATTCTTCCAGCTCTTGAAGTACTGCATTTTTTCTTTTTGATGTTGATATTGACTTTCTGGTGCAATCTCTGTCCTCTCTCATGGTGCATCTTTTAGGAGTCAAAATTGACACAAAATTGACACCCAGAAGACTTGTTATTAATAAGAAGACACTTTGCTGCTGAGTTGCAGATCTAAGCCAGATCATTAGCTATGCTTCATGCCTGATTATGAGCAGTTTTGAATGTTGATATTGCAGCATGTGATCGTGAGGAAGTGTGCAGTGCTATGAGCAGATATATATGGTGTGTGTTTGTAGTCTCAGGGGCAGATAGAATAGAGAAGCAAAATTTAAAAAAATACTTTTTTTGGGGGTACTGCACCAGAGAGCAGGTGAGAGCTACATGGTGCATCTGGGCAGCATTCTGTCCCCTGTTACATCCTTAGTGTGACCATGCCCGCTTGTCTGTCTCACTGGGAGTCTTCTGCCTTAGTCTGCTCTGTCTTCCTAACTCTGGAAAATTTGTGCTTAGGCCTCTCCCTTTCCCTGCTTGTTTTTCACAGCGTGATTGCTGCCACTATCTCTTGCTTCATGGGGCTTCTGCTAAGGTGTGGAATACAGTAACCCTTGACTTGGTTTTCCTGAAGTCAATTAGTTGCTTTATTATGTACATGCTGAAGATGCTGGGTGAGCCATTTAAACCTAGATCCTCAGAGGAGTTAGGCTTTTTATTTTCTTTTGTGGATCTGAGCTATAATTTCCCTGTATATGCTCACAGAGCCACATAACATTGAGACTGATAACACAGTCTCTAAAGTTTGTCAGTTTAAATTTAACAGAAAATAATAGCTATCTCATTGTTAGTAGCCTTTTCCCTTATTCTCATTGCTGCTGGTTATTGAGGCGAATTGGATTAAAGCCAGTGGGAGGTCACTTGCGCACATAGCTCTTCTGCTTGCATTTGGGCATGTGAAGGTACTTCATGTAGTTTGTTTCCCTATTTGCAAAGTCGAGAATTACATCATTTTTGTATCTCTTAAAAGGTTGAGAGATACTGATTCTACAGGATCATGAAGAAATATCTAGAGAATTGCATCATCTTGAATGATTCTTTTTCTCTGTGTATCTTTCCAGGACTTGCAGTGAGCACAGATGGCCAGAGACAAGCTATCAAGTCCACTGAATGTTCTAAAAATAACCAGATACTTCATTTGCTTCTGCATTGCTAGTGCTGTTGGATGTGCTGTTGTTCATGTGCATGGTTTTGGAAAGTAATGCCCACAATTGGAGGATTGATCACTGATGCTTTAGAGCCAGCAAACAGGATTTCTGGGTGCTTACTCCTGAGTGCAGCGAGCAGGGCTTTTTGTTGTCTCCTGAAGATGTAAACTACTGCACTGCCAGTGCAGGAGGCTGCTGTCCTGCAGGGGCAGGAAGAGCAGCAGAACCTGGAAGTAGCATTTCTGGAGGTCTTGGGAGGGTGTTGACAGCTGCAGTGGTGTAAGTATGCATAGTCAGGAGTTCAGTCTGTTCCTGTGATGTAAAAATTTTTTTAAATTGTTTTTTGGTGGACTTGCTGGAGCATTCCCACCCTCGTTACAAACTCTCAGTAGCATCCCCAAGACTTCCTGGCAGCAAGACTCAGTAGACAAAACAAGTATCCAAAAATGAGTAAAGGTAAGTGAAAATATCTAGAGCAGTAGGACTAAACTCAAAAAGGAGAGTATATTTTTATGTATTTTGTTCTTGTCTTCATGTAATTATCAGATGCTGACATTGGCTAAATTTAGAGAGTGGCAGATTTTTAACAGGATCCTTACTTAAATGCATTGTTAGTCCATCAGGAATATCTTTCTTCTTGACAATGCCTGATTTAGCATGGCTGTAGACATGTTATAGAAGCTTTTCACTGTCTATTTCTGTTTCAGTGTAGAAAAGGTTAAACTGAGCCTGAAAGTTTTATAAAATCAGCTGTGTCATCATTTGAGTTTGAACAGAACTCATGATATATGAGTAAGATGTCTGTCTCCCAGCATATAAATATCCCCAAATATGTACATTTTTAATACTCTGCCTGATTCAGTCTACATCTCTGCCAGAAAGGAGCTGCCAGGAAACCCAAGATTCATTTGAGTCATATAGCCTTAATAATGTTTGGAACAGTTAATATTAATAAAGAATACCTTGGATTTCTTTCTTGGGAGGTATCAAAGGGCAAATGGGGGGGGAAAGTGTAGAGTAGGTTTGCCTTTTTTGATGTAACTTTAAAATGTCAGTGATAACCTATAAAATAAATGTGGCTTTTTCTTACTGTTACTGCTTAAAGAACTAAACATTGAAAAGGACCTTTTAGAAATACTAAAGACGAGTTTTCAGTAGCAATTACTGTGGGTTGTGCTGTGATGTCTGTAGCTTTCAGGCTTTTTTTTTTCCCTTAAAGGCAACTAGTGCATGAAAATTCCCAACAGCAAAAGTAAACTCAGAGCTTACGAGGTCAGCACTCCTAATCAGTTTGCTTTTCCCAGTAGAATTTTCATACTTAAATATGCCTTTCTAGGACAACACCTTTGTTTCTTCTAAAAAGAAGTAAACACCTCATCTAGGTGAACTAAATAAGTTTAGAGTCAACAGAATGGGCCCTAACATTAAATTATTTTATTGTGAAAATTTTCATTAATTGGTGACTGAATATTATTCCTGTATATTTTTATTAGTAAAAGAGAAAAAAATTTGTGCCTGAATGCATTTGCCTCATCTGGTCTGTGGATAACATTCCAATTTTCTGAATGCCCATCTGTTATGAATATAATTATTTAATTTTTTTAAGTTCTTGGTTTTTTTCCCCCTTCCTGTGTAAGAAGAACAGGCTCCATACCCATGTGTGTCTGCTAGTGTTGTTTCGCACCAGTGAAAGCAAACAGCAAACTTGGCAAGCTGAGTGATGCCTCACTGGTTTGGTGCTGGCACTACCTGCAGCACCTGTGGTTAGGTGTAGGCTTAAGCTCTACCTCCTCTCTCATTGTGCCCCTTTGTGCTGAAGCAGGGAGTGGCTGCTCTGGCCCTGGGCCAGACAGGGCTGTGGGCAGTTTCTCTTTCTGGCACCCTGGCTGGACAGCAGTGCTCTCTTCTTCTGCCAGCACAGTGCTGGAGCAGGGCTGTTACTCCCCTGGATGGGGTTGGTAGATCATGGGAGAGGAAGAGAATGAATGGGAAGAACATGCCACTGACTCTTGCATGGGATGAGGCTTTGAGGACAGATCTCTCTTCCCTCCATTCATCCCAGCTGACCATGTTTCAGTGAGTTGAGGGGTTCTCACTGCTTCCCTCTTCTCATTCCCATGGGTCTTGCTGTCCTTGACATGAGTTTAGTATTATCTCGATGCTTTGTGGTTATTTGATAATTCTTGATGGCAGTGTGAGACTCAACTCTGGCCTGTCAGTGCCCTCGCACACACCACAGTGTAGTGCAAAGAGTGGTTCCTCTTTCTTTGGACTCTTTTTTGTCATTTGCAACAGAGGCTGTAGTTTGTATGTTTTGAAAGTTTTATTGTAACTCTAAGTGCGGTGCTAACGAAGCCTCCAGTTTTGATCTTCTGAAGATCTAAGAACCTCCCCCAACAGGGAAGATAAAGATGCATCAACATTCTCAGGGAGTATGTGGTATCTTCATAGAGACTGGACATCTTAGCAGGCCAGTTTGTTTTGATGCTGCTGTTATGCCAGTATCATGTAGGCTTCTGTGTCCAGCTGAAGACTGCATCATGCATTATCTTGCAGAGATGAAACAGTATTCATTAAGCCAAAGATGTCATAGAGATTTGCCATTTAAAGAGCACCCATTCCTGTAAGTCTCTGCCTGATGTGTAAAGATCAGAGAGACTACATTCTTTTTGATGCACTGGATGTATTCAAAACTAACGAGTAATAAGAAGTGCATTTTGAAGCAATGGACTTTAATTGCTGTGGACTGATTGTCCTTAAAAGAGTAGAGAAAATTGCGGCAAGTATTTTTGATAGAAGCTAGCATGATATGTTCTTGGGCTTTTCAAGGAGATTAGTCTCTCTTTGCTACATTACCTATTTTGCTGACATCTGGCAGTTTGTGGCTTATGATCTTTTAATGCAGAGGAAAATAATGGGAAGTGATTAGGTCGCAGAGGAATTTTTCTTCTGCTGTTATGAATCATAATTTATGTGGCTTCCATTTCTTTGTTGTGCAGCCCACTAGACTAAAATGTTTAGTAGTGACTTCTGGTTGGAGTTTAATCTGAAATACTGATAAAGAACTCTAGCTGATTTTGTGCATGTGCACAGGCTATCAGGGTAGGTTTAATATGTGTTGAATAGGAGAAGAGGATAAAATATCTTGGCAGGGATCTTGTACAGCAATTGATGTGACGTATTGTTAGCTGCAGTAGTTATAAAGCAATTCAGAAATTCCCAACTCCTGGTTTCCAGCATTGTGCCAAGAGGTGGTGATTTTCATGTCAAAAGCCAGAAACGTGGGTCTCCTGTCCTGTCAATCTCAAGGCGACTGCACTTCATCTGGAGTGCTGGACGTCTGTCTTGTTTCTCCCTGTGTACTTGTTTGAACCTGTGTATTGGTCACCACAGTCAAACCTGCATAAAGAATGTTGATCACTCTTTTTCCCTTTACATTGTTTTAAAACTTTCAGATTTTTCACTATTTTACAGAATTTTAATACAGTGAACATTGTGTGTCTTACTGGTTATACTGTTTGTGCTGGATATTTCTAAAGCCTCTCTTGATTTTCCTGTCTGTGAAGCATATGAGACCTGAAGATGTTTTGGTATAAACTTGCGAAGTAGTTTTGTCATTCCAGGGTTTTAAAACTTGGTGCTGCTCTGTGAGTTACCTGCTTTGCAGTATCTCTTCTGCTGTTGGAGAAACTGGCCCGAGTGCATTTATTGGGTTTTGTCTTGTATATGAACTGGAGATTGCATGGCAAACATTGGTTAAAGTTTTACTTTGCTTTGTCACTGGGTCAGTTGGTTTTCTACAACCTGTTGGGTATTGTAGGTGGTGTTGACATGTTGATTTATGGACTTCCTGTTTTTTACTGTTATATACAGGAGACTCTGCCTGGATATGAGGTACTGAGGGGAAAAAGCATCACTCTTGGCCGCTCACCTTGCCCATCTGACTGTAAATAATGGAGACCAAGGAAGAGAAGAAGGAGCGACGACAAGGCTATTTTGCTCGGTAATGTTGCAGAGTTTATTTCAGTGTTGATTAAAATATGGAACTCCTTGTTCTGCCTTTTTCACAAGGCTTTATGATTTTTTTTTTAGTCTGTATGAAAATAAACCCCATGCTGTTGTATGTATCCAGAAAGTGCTTTTCTTGCTGTGTCCCTAATGTTGGAGAGGTGATTTTTTTCTTTTTGCGTAGTGGAGAGAAACTTTAATTATAATTGTAATTTGTAACACTAAACTCTTCTTGGGTACTCAAATGCAAATTGCACTGTTTGAGCTTCCAGCATCCAGTTCTTGGAGAATATTTATGGAAACAGGCACATCTAATTGTGTCTAAACCTAAAGTTTGTCTGATTTCAGATAAAGCACAGACTAAGCAGTATTATCTCATAGGATAAGACCAGCTAAGAAAGGGTAAGCCGTCTAGACTGTATCATCTTTTTAAGTAAAACCTATGGTTTTTCAGTCAATAATTTTTCATTTGGAATTTATGATCGGTGATTTCTAAGAAATAAGTGACATTGCTTTCCTAATAACTTGTTTTTGTTAATTTAGCAAGTCTCTAATCATCTCTGAGCTCTGATGTACAAGAACCAAAGCTCACTGAGTCTTGGGGGAATAGTAAATAAGTATAAAAACCATCTTTGCATCATCTGTGCTATTGAAGAGGAGAACTGTATACTCTCTCCACTCACTACTAAGTAACTGTTACTGAAACCAGTAGCCTTAGTGCATTATAGATATCTAGAGACATTCTTGTCGCACCACTTTGAAGTAGTGGTGTGGGGAAGAGTTGCTACTCCTTTGTTGGTATTCAGGTGGTATGTAGTGGAGGCTAAAGACTTGAGGAAGTTTTGTTAATCTGTTAATGACTGGTGACTTGCTTTCCTTTTGGAGAAATGATTTCGTGTTGACCTTGACAGAAAGGAATGTGGCGGTTTGGAAGTCTGAGAAAAGGAAATGGAAAATGGCACCTGTAGCAGAGGAAGCATCAAGAAGGATAAAGCAGAAGTAGCTAGCATACTAAGAAACAAGTAATTTTGTGTTAAGGAAGACTTGGGCCTTGAGACAGATGTCTGAGTAAGATGCTTTAGTATTGAAAATGTTTTGAATCCTTTATAAGTGCTGTCTGCTAATCAAATGGAAAATCCCAAGAGGCTTTCAGGAAAGTCCTTGACATTGTATTTAATCTGTTGTGCAGCTTTCCTCTGTCATCTTGTGCCTATTCTCTTTTAAAAATTCGCAGGGCCAGTGTGTCTTGTATGGGTGTAGGACATTGAGCAAGGGTCAGAAAGATCCAAAATCAATTCTTAGTTCTAGCACTTATCTGCTGTGTAACTTTGGGGAGGTCACCTATTGCTTTCTCTCCCAGGTTGCATCTTTTTTCTTCATATGTGTTGCAGACCCTTAAGTGAAATTCCCACTCTAAGCAAATGCATGTGTGATTTCTACAAGGATGTCCTTGCAGACCCTCAAGTCATGTTTTAGTAGAGGCTAAAAGTAGGTGGTATGCCCAGCTTTCCTTCATGTATATTGTCTGTGTGTGCAGTCAGGGATGGTAGCAGAGCTGAATTTACATGTCTGTGATTTTAATTTTGCACCTTAAGTCTAACATGCTTCCTCTGTAAACAGGTGTCACAGCACCTTGCAGAAATGTCCACAGAACTTTTTAAAACACATTTTAGGTTCATTATGTAGTTACAGTGTTACAGCTCATGAGAGTTTTAAGAGGCAAGAAGTAAAAGAGTAACATGCAAACATAAATTTCTCGTGCACAGCAGTTCCTTATTTAAGACTGCTGCTCCTACTTAAAGGCTATTCCGCATTGGTTTCTTGCCTGTTTCTTCAAACCTTGTTTTTAGGCTCTTCTGTTGACTTCTGTGTCATTAGCTCCCAAATGGACCAATATTGCTGCAGGTCTTGCGAAGAACTCTCTCCTCCTGCTGTGAAATCTGTTCTGGCATGCAGTCCAAAAACAAATGGTACAGTGTAATATAGATGCACAGTGGCACACCTGTGTATGTTGGGTCCTTGACTCTACTGTAACATTTTGGTGCTTTTTGTTGTGATTGGGTGACCTCGAACCAAGGTACAACTTGCTATTTCCCTTTCCCTATGCATCTTCCCTCCCAGCTTACAGAATGGAGTGCCTCTCTGTTTTCCCTTGCCTGTTGCGTAGGGTCAAGTTCAGAGGTGTTCGACCTCATAAAATGAATAGCTATTAAAATTTTAACTGATTTTGGTAATTTTTGTAAAAATTGAGGGATGTGTGTCACATGGAAAGAATTGTCTTGGATATAAATTGATAGTCTGGAAGGCTGAACGCACAGCTTGGAATTGGAATTGGTTTGCGTGTCCTACTGTGTGATACTGGATGTATTTGGACAAGAAGTGTTTACTATGTGTTATTAGTTACTTGCCATCAGGATCTAATTTACAGCTTTTTTTTCTCTTCTAAGTATTTTTAATGCCTAAAAATAAGCAAAACATAGCATACAACAAATGGTATGCAGCTTTCCAATCACACTAGTTGTTTATGACCTAACTCTAGCTTTCCTTTTAAACATTCACCACAATTCCAACAGTAGAAATCATTAATATATAGTTACTGAGCTGTAACTATACCAAACAGATAGTTTGGAAAGCTAAGCTGGAGAAGGAGTCATATATACTTGTCATATTGTTATGGTCTTTTCTCTGTCCTTGCTGTTGGGGGCAGGATGTTGGCTTGCACAGACTCTTGGTCTGACATGGTGTCCTCACTCCTTTGGTCAGTCTTTCGCATATTGCCTGTCATCTGTTTTATCCCCATGTTCAGTATTTGTAGGCTTCGTATTTTTTATTCCTGTGGCTATTAAGACATAGGAAGGTGATGAAATAAGAAAAATGCAGCGGGCACAGAGGTAATGTGTGAAAGAGGATATCAGTGGTGGCTAGGATGGAGGAAAACTTAGGTAAGGAATATATGCACAAACATACTTTCTTGAGGTCATCTACATGTGAGACTGGAATAAGTTTTTCTGTTTGGTGCTTTTCTTGTTGGCCAGGCTCCTCATATCCATGCAACAGGCTTCAAATGTTGGGTGCTCCTCAGCTGACAATTTCTCTAGCAGTTGCCTCCTTGCAATTGTTATTACTCTGCTGAGCCAAAGTGTTGATGTTTATTCAGGTTTCCTGTAGCACCCGTAATTTATTTTTTTGCTTTTAGAAAGAAAAGTTTCCACACATTGTTTTTAAAACAAACCATCAAGGAGGTTTATCTTGGGCGTGAAGAACAGTCATGCCAAGATCCTGGAGATGCTTAAATATTTTTAAATGACTCTAGGAAATAATACATCATTTCAGTTCATCTGTATAATGGAAATATCTTAGCTCTGCTTCGAGACATATAAACATTACCTCATAATTCTGTTACTGAAATTGACTTAACAGTATAGCGTTTTACTCACATTGTTTCAGCCAATAACACGTATGCTTGAGGCATTTTGTTTTGTGAGAAAAGGCTGAATATATCACTACTTGAGATTTATGGGGTGCAATGGTTAGTATTTGCTCTGTTATTTAGGGGTGTATGTGTGGGACAGTTGACTTGCTATGTTGGATGCTGAGAGAAGCCGTCAAATATTTTCTGAAACATACAGTATTGTGATTTGCCTTCCAGTTACTAAAAATGGAGGAGTTTCAAAGTTTTTAGCAGACTTTCTGCCTCCTGCTATGCAGCTTAGTATTTTAGCTGTCCTTTGCAACTGTTGTAACTTTTAAACATTGAAGAATGGCTAGAATTTCACAGACAGCAGCACTAAGAACTTTTGAATAGTGCTTTGGGAGGTTGGTCAGTTCCTTCAGATGCTTGAGAGACACTCGCTGTTCATAGCTCACAAACTTTTATATAATATGTATATTTAAAATGTTTTCTTTTTATCATGGATGTAAACCTGGAGAATAAGTTGGGAGGGAAAGCTGCTTATCTTGGAACTTTTTCCTCATCTCCCATTGCAGTTGTGTTTTAGATTCTGAGGTTTCTATATTAGCAGTCTTGTTAATTCTGAGGTGCAGGATGGGAGTCAGCAGAAGAACAGGAATTACCATTTTCTAATTAGTCTTTGAATCACAGAATTATTCCCTATGGGAGTGCTTCCTCTAGGAAACATAAACAAGATAGTGGTTTCTGCAGTCTTGGTTCTTTCCAGTGCTTTCATCCTCAAGAGCAGTGAAGTCATTTAGGATTGAAGAAGAATTTTAGTGGTGGTGTCAGAGTTAGTGAAAATATTTAATAGGGCCCTGAGGCTTTCCTCAGGTTTCTTCGACATTTTCCTTTACCAGAAATATTGTTTATGGAGCTACAAAGCTTGCGTAAGATGGGAAGCATGGTTAGTCTCCTCACCTGTTCACTTCCCCTTGCATGTGAAGTGAGACTTGAGTAACACTGTGGGCTCTGTATAGATGCTTTTTTTAGGAAAGAGGAAAGAGATTTTTGTGATGTTCTTAATTTCTTTGAGGGCTATATCACAGACTATAGAGAGGAAAGAGTTTATTTAATCTTCGAACATGCTGTGTCACATCAGTAATTTCAGTTTTTCACCTTGCAAAATTCATATAAGGCTGGATTGTTAGGCAGCAGCGTGCAATGACCTTACATTTGCTTTTCCCAGAGGGACCTTTGGGTGTCCCTTATCAGCCTTTAAAAAGAAACTTACTTAGCCTCCTTTTCAGAACATAAATAGTTACACGATAGACCTTTTGATGTAGATGTCTGTGCAGTTTTGATAAGAGTTGCTATTAACATAGTTGCAATGTATTTTGTCTTCCTCTGCTTCCCTTCCCCGTGGCCTGCAGCTGCAAATGCCAGGCACAAGGGGTGTGCCGGATATTCCTGGTGGGTCTGGGTCATGGCATTTACCTTTTTGTTCTTGGAGGGATTTAAAGACATATCTTAAAGGTTATAAAATTTGGAGGCTTCTCAGGCTGGCTTTCTGGATAGGTGAGATACAGAATTCTTACTGTATCTGATATAATGACCTTTTTTAATTGCACTGTTTCTGTAGTGTCTGCAGGTATGGTCTTGTCCCTTCACCCTCCCAGACATGTCTTCTCTTCTGCTCTTAGGTTCTTTAAGTACCTACTGCATAAAATTCTGCTTAATCCTAATGAATGCTTTTTAAATTAAGCCTAGTTTAAACACTGGTGGAAATTTAGCATTAATACTTTGCAGATGTGTGGTTCCACAGTCGATTTTAAAATGATGTCGTGTAAGATGCTGCTGAAGGATGTGGTCCCACCCAGCCTTCTGGTTTTGCTGTGGCTCTTAGAGATGACAGAGCTGCCATCACTGAGCTGCTGTGGCATGAAGAAATAGCTACCTAAAGACATGCCTAATGGTACTGACTTTTTAGTGGTTCTGTTAATCATCTTGTGCTCTGAGAAATTCCAGCTGTCTTTTTATCTTGTGGCAGAAGTCCTGGTCAGCTCTCCTGTGCTTTGTACCACATGGTAGGGAGTGAGGTGTATGGTATTTTAAGGAGAAGACTCAGCAGTTTGAGTTATGGTGGAGTTTGCTGGGTTGAAGAAAACCTGAGTTGATAGAAGCTGGAAGGTGCTGGTGTTTCTGGCCCACAAGTGAAGTTGCCTGCCTTGTGTCTTGCCCTGATTCAAGGCTTGGATTCAACCTGTTTGGCTTTGGCATGTGCTGTGCTAGTTTAGCTGGTGGGATGGCCTGTTTCTGGTAATGGTGCTGCATGCTTTAAGGGAAAGATATGAGGATACCTGCAGAAATGTGCTTTTGTACAGAGGTGTCGTGGTTTTTTCCCCTCTGTCTGAGAAACTCGAAAGTAATTTATGTAGCTAACTGAGGGAATTCTGTTGGTAAGAGAAGAAATGCTGTGGATCCTCCAGGGGTGCACTGGGTGACTGCTTGCACTGTATCTGAACTATTAGTTGCATATGCTGCAGTTTCTGCTGCGTGCCTGTGGGTTTGGGGCTCCCTACTCCTGCCTCCCCAAGGAAATGGAGTTTTTTCCCATCTGCTTTGAACAGAGTAAGAGGCTGTGTGGATATTCGTGATGGCCTTAGGTTCCCTGTGGTGCTAGGCTGGTAAACTCTGATGCCCTCAGTGTTAATCCAGCTTGCAGACTGGGTTTGGAAGGGATTTCTCCTCACCTCACCCCGCTCCTGCCAATCTGATTATGGGGAAGTGGGTCGTAAGTGTAGGTTTGTGGTGGTTTTTTTCTGTCCTACTCTGTAGTCTGAGCATGGAGCGTTTCCTAGGATCATCTGAAATGTGAACATGTATGTCAGCTATGCTCTGAGTGTCTCATGCTATTCCACTGAGGTCTGTGGGATTCCTCCTGTTGATTTCTATGAGAGAAAATCCCAAGGAGAGAAGCAGAACTGATTAGGAATTCGGGGAGGAGGGAGATAATTGTCCTTATGCTGGAAAACCTTTGTAATGTAAATGAGCCATAAATCAGCTCTCTGGGTGTCTTAATGCACTGAGTATTTTCCTGTGAGACAGCAGTCTCTGGCACAGAACTTGTCTTGCATAACACTTAACATACTGATAATAACTTAGGCTTTATACCACTTTTTTCTGGACTGGCTCTTTTTATTTCAGTAGTCATAAACTTAACAGCTAACCGATCACAGGTAAACTTAATTTAAATTATATTTTATGTTTTTGGCATAACATTGCATTTATGTCATGGATTTTTGCTTTCAGTAATGCTTCTATAAATGGCTTCAAGGTCCTAATCATGAGTTTCCATCAGACAGTCTTTAAAAATCAAATATCCTTAAGGAGAAGATTTATCTGAGTGTTCAATATCTGTGTTAAAAAGATGATACTCCTCTTTGCACCTGGACCACAGCACTACAGCATATGACTCTGATCCCGTGGACTGATGCATTTGAGCAATTTTATGCATATGAGGAAACCATACTGTGAGGTTTAACAGAACAGTAAAAGTTGCTTGTGGGCACTGAGCTGTAACAGGGTGCTGGGAGCAGGTCCAACATACTGCAGCTGCAGGATGAAGTGCCAGGACACTGGAGAGGAGGCCAGCAGCTCCCCAGCCCACCTGCTGTAGTAGGGGTAGGACCCAGCATGCCAGGAGGCTTTGCTTCCCAGCCCAGAAGGGAATGGACAAGGAGACACAGT
Source organism: Acanthisitta chloris (assembly GCF_000695815.1). Taxonomy (NCBI): domain Eukaryota; kingdom Metazoa; phylum Chordata; class Aves; order Passeriformes; family Acanthisittidae; genus Acanthisitta; species Acanthisitta chloris. Next base: position 25,523 of record NW_008661473.1, read on the forward strand.
GGGAGAAACCAGGACAGGATGTTGCAGGGCACCTGCCTTATCTGGCTGGGACTGGCCGGATTTGCTAAGAGGTCATTGTACTTGAAAATAGCAGGGACTGCAGATAGCTCCTGTCTTGCTTCTCCCCATCACCCTCCTGCTCTGAGGAGGTGGCACTCAGCCTCCTGGGTGTGCTGCAGCCTGGGCACATGTGGGTGCTGCAAGGAGTGAGGCTTCTTGATGTTAAGCAGAGGGGCTGCCTTATAAAATCATATTGAAGAGCACTGTAGCTTTCTGGTCTCCTCAGCTATTATTCTGGTTTAGCATCTGTCTGAAGTGTGGTAGGACCTTATGGACTCGCTGAGTCCAGGGAATGTGGAGATGGAGCACAACCTCTTGTGTCCTCCTGTTGCCCCTGCTTCCATCATGCTGTCAGATGGCAAGGTTTGCTTTTCTTGTGGTTTTGTTTCCCCTGCAGTAATTGCTTCTTCCCCTTCCAACCATATACATTTTGATCACATGTTAAAAGTTTCAGCTGCAGTGAAAATGAAAGAATCCAAACTATTCTTCAGACAAAAACAAAAGCATATCTAATATAATACCTGGTATAAGAACTACAGAGAAATTTTAAGATGTAATAATTAATACAACACTTTCTCTTTTAGAAGTGGAAACATGATGGAGGACCTGCTATACTGGCTACTGGAAAATATCAGGCATTGCCAAAATCTCATTTTAGCATAAGGTATATGCATATGAGAAGTTGTATTGGGACATGCCTGCCATGTGATTGTCCTATGTAGACAAGTCCTTCCTGTCTTGTCATCTTTATACTTAATGGCTTTTGACTGTTGTATTAAAAGTCATTGCCCTATTATTTTGTATAGAAGCATTGATGAAAACACCTCTTCTGGGTGTAGAGGGATTATCATTCTCACTTATGAAATATCTTTTGTATGAGACAATATCAGTCATTATTCCAAACACTGAAGCTTTTTCCTCTATTTTTCCCCACCTATTATCAGCATGGCTGGGTGTTTTTTTAGAATTTTAATCCATGTAACAGGATCTTCAGTGCACTTCGGTGTTTCTTCTGTGCTGAGTGTCAGTTAATGGGAAGTCTGTTCAGGAAACCCATTTAACTGCTCAATATGCTAAACAGTTTACAAGTTGTTTGAGCACAATGAATGCAGACATAGAACTGAGGCGTGCAGTGGGTTGGTTGAGATTTGTTTTTAGCAATTACTCTGAAATACCTTAAATAAAACCTTTTTTTACTCATGGCACTGTGCTTCTTGCTGTAAATTTGTTCCCGAGTGGATGAGTTTGCAACCTGTTTGTAGGCATGTACACAGCATCTCTTATACCATGAGCTTTAGCTGTTATTAACAGAATTCTTGAGAAATATGTGGTGACATTTGGATAATTCGGGCACCGTTATGAAAGTTGCCATTCAAACTTGTCAGTTTGGCTTCCTCTCCAGTGCCTTTTTTAAACAAACTTGGTCTTCTCTATCAACAGTAAAAAAAGTATGGGTTTTTTTCTCTGTGGTTTTATTTCTTTAAGTTACTTTTGTTTACAGCAGTATTAAATCCATAGTTTGATGCTATACAGAATGATGCAATGATGCAGAGAGCCTCAACATTTAATTTTTCTAGTAACTTTTTTTAATAAAAGCAAAAGCTAATGGAAAGACAGGGACTTTAAATCTCAGTCCCTCCCCTCTCTAAGATACCCATCCCTCTCAGTGGCCATTTAAGTAAAGATATAATTGAGTTTTTGACTTTACTTTGGTCACTGATAGCTACTTTTGGATCCCCCTGACCTTACTGTTCAGCAAACACAGGTGACTTCACTTACCAAGTTGCTGCTGTTGTTGGAGAAGCAGAGTCACTGTTTCCTTTTTGCAGCAGGGAAAGCAACCGTCTTCCAGCCCTTGGAGCACAAATGTTCATGAAAACTTCCTACCATCAAAGCACCTTTTCCAGATAAGTGGGAAGAAGCTGCCACAACCACTTCAGTGCTCCTGTCCAGAGGTCTGTTGGGCATGGTGTGGTGTGTGCCTGGGTTGGCTTTCTGGCATCCTCTTTCTACTGGTCTCAACCTAACACTGTAGAGCACAACCAAGACTGTAGCTTGTCAAGGTCTTCCATCTGGGCAGAGTGCCCTTGAACTGGCACCACTGCTTGGAGGCACAGTCTTGTCTTCTCTTTGGGCCTTCTCCTTTGTGTTGATACAGATGGTACTACAGCCAAGTGGGATCTAATGGGGGAGTGATCTGATTTTGAAAAATTAATTTATGTATTGGCACTTTTGCTGGGTTATCTTTAACCTAGATAATTTAGCTCTGGTCCCTGTGCAGCTGCAACAAATGGTTGTGTGCAAGAATGGGAGCAGCTCCTGGAGAAAGGTTCAGTGATGACCAGAGAGAGAGAGACACCTTCTTTTGTGAACAAGAGTGGTTTAAGGTGCTTCTTAGAGCTACAGGCTTTGAGACAAGTCTCCTTGTCCTCAAACAGTGTTGCACTCCTCCTGAATCCTGAAAGTTTGCTGTACTTCTTGCCTCATTACTGTTGCACTCACCGTGCTTTGTTTCTGCCAGGGGCCAGTCAGGGGTGCTCAAGAATGACAGGAAACAAAAAGTGAGTGCTTGCAGGTTTCCTTCAAGAGTCTGCCCACGGGTGCACAGCCTTCTAGCAGTTTGTGGTGTAGGTACCTGCTGATCAAAAAAACCTCCCAAAACAGCAAACCACCAAAACTAAAAGGCCCTGTTGCTATGTTTTACATGGCCCTGCCAAGATGAATTTTTGTAGTTGCTCTTTGTACTTTTTTATATCTTTGGCAAACACAGCATGCCTAAGCTATTTATTTTTAGCGATGTTTCACCTTATCTGAAAGTAATTCTTGAAAGAATTTAGTGTGGCATCTTTGGTACTTCTCATCTGAGAAATACTTAAATAGCATTCCCTGTTTTTTTTTCCTGGAGGTGTATTCCAGCTATGTTACTGTTGCACAGTGTATGTCACATTTCCTGTGGATTTTGCTTTAACTGGCCATTGATTTTAATCTACTGTTTTATTGCTTCCTTGTAAATGCTTACTGCCCTTTGAGTCACTGAGTGCTAAATTTCTTTCTGACTCTTTTCAGTCAGTTTAATCAATGCTAAAACTGCTTTCTGTTATCAGGAGTTTGTGATACATAGGTGATCTGAGAAAGTGGGTGTGCAGTGATGACTGTATAGAGTGACATCTGTCATCATCTTTGGGGCTGTTCTCAATTCTTGCACTTTGTTTTCCTATGTTAATTAAATACTAATTTTAAAGGGCCTTCCTCCTTGTTTCATGGAATTTGAGTTTCATGAAGACTGTTCAGTTGAGGCAGGAAGGGAGGAAGTTATTGAAGGTTTGGAGCAACCTGAGATGTGTTTCAACCAGCCTGATTGCTGTGTGCTTTTTGTCCTCATCAGAATAATCTTAACAGTTTTAATATGGGGTGACTCTTCTGTGCAGAATCCGTTCAGCTTCGCTGTAGCATCCTCCTTTACTCTGTAACTGCAGTCTCCTTTTTCTTACAGTTTCACACAGCTGATACCAAGGGGAGTGGTGGCTCAAGGAGCTGGCACTGACTGTGGGAGAGCACCTGGAGGCCAGCACTGGCTGGAGGTGATGGGGCAAGGCCATTCTTCAGTATCTAGCAGTAGGACAAGAGGGCATAGACTCTAGGTCTGCCAGGGAATGTTTAGGTTGGATATTAGGAAGGGATTTTTTTTTTTACAGAGAGAGTAGCCAGGCATTGGAATGGGCTGTCTGGGGAGGGGGTGGAAACCACCATCCCTGGAGGCTTTCAAGATGAGACTGGATGTGGCACTTAGTGCCATGGTCTAGTAACCACAGTAGGGTTGGACTCAATGGTCTTTGAGGTCTCTTCCAACCAGGTTGATTCTATGATTCTGTTATTCCCTTGGCAGTGCTTCAGTGCAGGGAGAGTGTCTTGCTGAGCCACTTTGGGAAGAATTCCTTGCATGTGTAGGAGCGGTTTGGGGTGATTGATGAACACCACAGTAGGAGAAAGTTTCTGGCATTGTCAGCAGAGAAGAGGAGGAGCAGGTTGGGACTGTGGTAAAAGTCAAGTTCATATTTGTGACAGAACAGATCTGTGGTGCCAGTTTAATTGAACAAACATGTTAAAGTGAACTTCAGGCAAAGTTAAAGGAGTCATCTGAAGGGACGGATTTCTTTGTTTTGCCTTCTGCCTAAAGCTGTTCTTTGAGAGCCTGTGGTAAGTGAGGTTATAAGAGCAGGAATTAAATAGATGTCAAATCAAGCCAAGAAGCTTTCCAGAATCCTTTCCCTATGGAATAGACTTTATTAAGTCATTGTCATGGTAATGGAGTGCTGAATACATCATAACCTCTTTTGCTAAGTAAACAGAAAAGATGGGGATACTTCTTACCTTTGCAAAGAGAAAGTTTATTAAGCTGTGTGGGAACATTGTAGTCTTAAATTTAAGAAAATAAAAACTTTCTTACAGCTCAAAACTCTCTCGAGTTTTACCCTGGGAAACTGGGATTATTCCTGCCCCACAAATAAGCATAAAAGATGTTAGATGGCATATTTAAATTTTTTCCTTGAAAACTGGGGAGGATAAATTAACATATTTAATAGAAGAACTTTTTAGCAGAAGGTGCAGTGTCTTTAAAATTCCAGAACAGCTTCACTACCAGTCTTTCCCTCCACATTACAGATGATGAAACATAGGCAGTGACATTTTTTTTCCTAAGCTAATGGCAGTATTGAGAAGGAAATGACATACCCAGATTGTCAGTACAGCACTTTACTCTTTGGAACATGCCAGCTTTTTTGAGCATTCCTGATGACTGATCATCTGTAAAGCCTGGTCCTGGTATTTCTTGTAAATTAGTAACAGGCATTCAAATAAAAGTGGAAATGTCCAGCTTTGACCCGTGCTACTAATATCAGAGCTTTCCATAGTTGCTGTTCGTCATTGCCAATGACCAGATTATGGACACTGTTGGGTATGTGCAACCACTGTAATTAGAACCACCCTTGTCCTTGACAACTTTTTCAGAGCTTTTTTGTTGTTGTTGTCGTCGTACTTTTTACCCACTGTGGTTAATGGCTTAAATCTCTGGTGAAAGATATGATCCCTCTCTTATATTTTTCTTAATAGTCTGTTTAAATAGTAAACATACAGCCTTGTGGCTTGCTCATTTCCCAGGCAGGAGGTATAGCAGCCTGAAATGGCTGTTGTTTCATGGAGCAGCTTCCTGGCAGGGTGGATGCTATTTAGTTTTAGGGAGATGGAAGATGTTTAGCTTTAGGAAGAATTCAGGATGAACAGGTTTGTACTCATTTCTGTGGTGAAGTGAAAGTAGCCACATTGAGGAAGTCTGGGGTGAAGTGTTACAGTCTGGCAAGCAGTCTGACTTCCTTTGGCTTTGCAAACAGTAATGATTTACTTTGTCTGAGATTACTTATTTGTCGAGTTACATCAGATGGCATGAGGGCACAGCCATGCCCAGAGCTGGCCAAGTCATGCTGGCACCAAGCTGGGTGAAGGGGAGATGGATGATCTGTGGAGGCTGGAAGAGAATAGCTGATTAGGATCAGACCAGTGAGTGCCTAGTGGGGATTTTGTCTGTGAGGTTTCTGTATGTAGGTGTGGGGCTTTTTTTTGTCATGAATTTGATTTATTTGGCTTTTCTGGATGGGTGGAGAAAGGTTGTAGGGTAGAAAGAAACTAGTACATGTTATGATGAGTGCAGAGATTTAAATTAAGATTAAAGTGGTTAAATCTGAATTAAATAATTGGACTGTATATAATTTTTATACAAAATTAACAGGAATCTTGATGGGAACAAAACAGATTAAGATATTTGAAGTGTTTTAAAGTTTGTTTTTACAATTTCAATTAATCTTATTGTATATACGCATAAATGGATTTTAAAAAAGCATCATTTGCAGAACGTGATCTCTTTGTGCTGTGCAGGATGTTAAGCTGATTGTATATCAGATATCAGGACATGTTTTAGAGGATGCACATTGTGGAAAATTTCCCAAAAGGAAAACTGGGTCAGTTCAAGATTAAATGAAGATTTCTTCTCCCTTCCCCCTTTGTTTTTATATTTTTGGAGGGCCACTTTGTTAGATGCTTTTGTTTCCAAAGCAAGAGCTGGTCATGGTATATGATTTTTATTAATCTAATACATCATAAAAAACATGCCTTATTACCCTAGGTTTTTTTTAAGAACATCCTGTGATATGGGCCCAGTGCTCTTTGTCTGTATCAAATGAAGTCCTTTTCATGTGTCTGTTAGGCATCTCTGTTGAATAAATATTAAGCAAAACAAAACAATTTCTAGGAAAAAAAAAGCATTTGTCAGGTTTCCACTTCTCCATTGTCTCAGACTTGCATAGCTTTATTGGTTGCCTGTAGCTTCTAGTGAAAGTTGTGCAGATAACATTTACCCTTCTTTGCCCTGAGCAGTTTTCTTTCTACACTAACCACCTACCTTGTTAGCGTAATGTGAAATTCAGGCTGGTTTATTCTAAAAACGAGTTATTTGTTTTTCTTAGGCAGTCAAATAGACTTGGGTCTGGAAGATGAAGTAGGCCGTTTCTTGGAATCTTTCCTAGCTCTTTTCCTGTAAGTCAGTGCTCAAGGTATTAAACAGCCAGTTGCAAATTAATTTAAGGAAGCACTGCTAACCTTGCATTTTTACCTGCCTGCCCTGAAATCATGTCCATTTCAGTTCATTAGTCTTTATTAAATGAGAATGGCCTTTGTGTTGCAGAAAGTTTTGCTTTTACTGGGAAATCTGTATTTGGACAAACCTAGAAAATTACTTACTGGTTGTTTCTCAGAAAGCACTCTGAGGAGCTGGGAAAAGGTTCCTCTCTGTAAACTAGGAAATATTTTGCCTGTCAGAACCAATTACTTGAAAAATGTTATCTGGAGTCAAAATGAAATTACAGATGTGTAAGACTTTCTTGATAAACAGGAGTGTTTTTGCAGATAACCTGTTTGTTTGTCCTGCCCTGCCTTTTTCGTTATCCTTCTTTCTTTCCCCAGTAACTTTCATAGTGAAACACAACATATCCATTGACTGATACTGGAAAACAAGCATTTTCTGCAGCAACACCTTATGCATTCACTGGAATAGATGCATGCTGTTTTGTCTGAAAAGCTGATTTAATTGCAAAACATGACACTGGTCACAGAGAGGTTTCGTTTGTTTGTTTGGCCTGCAACTCCCTTTTACTCTCATAACTATTAGGACAAGACTGGAATGTTGGATTTGTTCAGAGACATCCCCTTTAAAACTGAATAAAACCACTCAAAATCTTCCAAACTAGTTGAAAAAGGAAGTAATTTGACACATGGTGTTCTTAAATCCCATCTTCTGTGGTAGCTCTGGTGATGAAGGTTGGGTAATACCCTAGAGATGGGAGAACAGTGGATGAGACCTTTAGCTTCCAACTTCTTCAGGAGGTGATGGGTTTTGAAATCTGAGCAGCAGCTTGTGTGGGATATGCAGGTTGGTGTGAGTGGAGGCTGAAGGAGGTACCTCAAGGGGATGAAGTTTAAGATGCAGTAAACCCTCCAGCTGTGCTCTTCACAGCCCAGTCTCTGCTGCACTGTACCAGTGTGTGTCAGTAGTGAATTGTCTTGTGTGTGTGTACAGGACTTTGTATTTGCTTTACTATGAGGGTGCACATAATGTCAAAAAGCATAGTAGATTTGAAGCTGCTGTTACGGCTTAAATGCTGTTGGAGGCTTGTTTTCATTCCTGAGGATATTATAGTCAAGGCTTTTCAAGAGTGAGTGAATTGGAGGGGTTTGAGTAGTTTTGGCCAGACTTTAGAGACCTTTAAAAGCAGAATCTTCTCAGCAGAGGTCATAACCCTAGGCATAACTGCAGTCACTCTGAGTCCTGTCTTGAATGTCATGGATACTCAGTCCTCATTTGGTGTTTTTATGTGTTTTTTTTTCTAGTGCCAAGTTGGTGATTTGGGGGTTAGGTGATCATGGCCTTGAGACAGAGCAGTGGGCAGGAATAAGCTTGGCATCATTTGAAAATATGATGCCTGCCATGAGGGTGGAATAGAAGTTATGGAGTGACCAAATTCTTGATCACTTGTACTTAAAAGGTGCCTGTGGCACTGTCCCTTCACAGCAGCAGTAGCTTTGTGCTGGGGGTGCTGCAGGTTGTGTAATGAGCTCTTGGTGGGCTGTAGGATGTGGGAATTCTGCAAGATCAAATACTGAGGAGAAGCACCAGTCAGTTGTGTTGCAGCGAGTCAGTTCAGACGCTTGTTTCTGCTTTTCTCTTTTCTATCACTAATGGACCAATTCTGTTTTAGCTCTTTATTCTTGAAGTTGCTGGGGGCAGCTTTGAAAACTCGAGTTCAAATGTGTATGTTTTAAGGAAAGTACTGACAGAAGCTGTTAGTGTTGTCACGACGACTTTTGACCTCTAGAGAGGTTTTCCTCTTTATTCTTTTTTTCCCCTCCCAAAGAGGGTTTTACGTTTCCCATCAGTGGTTTTTGAGTTGTTTTGAAATACTACATTCATACTACAGAAAGCTTACTTAGCAGAGTTTGTGCTCAAAACAAATAGACTCTGAAGCTGAGGACAGAAGTCTCTGATAGAGTGTGAGTAGAAATGGGGGTGCCAGTGGATGCTTGCTAGTTCTCATCTGCTGAAGCAGGTGATTTGGTTCCCTGTGATATGCACACATACAGGAAGGTCATTGAGCCACTAGAGTAAAATATCAGGGATGTGTGTCACAGGCCTGGAATCAGGTACAACCATGGTAAGAATATGCTGTTTCAGTGTAGGGGGCTGCTTTGCATAGATTTATACCGGGGCTAAATATACACATTGTGCATGTAGTGTAACTGTGATGCTTTGATTACTGCAGCTGCCTTTGATCAGGATTGTGACTTATTAGTCAAAAATAAGCTTCCTATGCATATGCAAATTTTCATTAGTCTAAACAAAACACTTCATTTGTTACAGAGATGTATTCACTTTTATAAATCCCTGTATGTTGTTTTTGTATGTAGTCACGACTGAATCCATAAAGTTTCACGTGCAATAATTGTCTCTACCTGTGCAGAGCATGAACTCATACCAGTTGTCTTAAAGATCCCTCAGTTTGAATGAATGGGGATCCACAGCATCTTCACTGAGCTGGCAGCAGAGTGTGAATCTTCTGCTATCCTGTTTTGGGAAGCATTAAAAAATCTGTATACGTACACGTGTGATAGACGCAGTTTGTTAGAGTATTTTGAAATGTTTCACTAGAAAGTGTTGGTCACATGTAGGCTGAGAAACTGACCCTTCTCAGAGGTCTCAGTCTACACATTCTAAACCTGGAACTGGTTTTAATGTTTCAGTTAAAAAAAATAGATGTGTAGCCTGAAATGTCTTGCTAAAATTATCAGATTCTCTGTATTTATTTTTACATCATAGTCTAAAAACTAGATGAATAGCATATAAACATGAAAGGTGGAAGGAAGAATCTCAAATTCCCAGTTATATTAATAACTTAATACATCAAGTTTTTGCTGACGTAAACTGCTGCTGTGAGATCATGTAACCTTTTCCCATTTGGCATGACTCACTGGTTGTCTCTACTTTCTATGCATAATTCTTCCTGTGCACATAACAAAGTTTTTAGCATCAACAAGATAAATATACTACTCCCTCCCTTAGGTAGCTTGTAACTAAGAAGTTAATGTACTGGAGAGAAGGACCATTAGATAGATTAGCTTTTCATTTTGTGTGGTATGTGTCAGTGATTAACTGGGAACTATTTAGTGACACTGAACCTTAGCCCATAAAGTCATTTTTTGCTCTCACTAAGCAAAGTCAGTGCTATAGATGGTGATTTAGCAGAAAATTCTGTGTTAGGATGCCTGAAGCATCCTTCTCGCTTGAGCTGTGCTTTAAGGAGTCTTCTAAAAAGAAAATACTCTCGTTGCTATGGTGATGATTTGGAAGATTTATGGGCAGCTTGTTAAGATTTCTCTCAGAAGACATCTAGGTGGCTGGAAAATGTTCCAGCACAAGCAGTTTGCAGCTACATTGGTCACGTTGCAGAAGGAGCTGCTGGTGACACTTGGAGCACCAGGTGGTGTGAGTTCTGCAAGAAGTGGAGTAGCATGAGGCTACTAGGAGATAACCTTGGAGAAAATGGAAAAAAATAACAAGTTTATATGAGAACAAATGGCTTTATAAAGCAGGTGCAGTGGAGTGTGAAATTGTTACGTTAGCTGTTGCATTGTAATACATTGTGATCTGAGTTTTTATTTTATCCTAAGTTTCATCTTGAAAACATGATTCAGTATCCTGTTCCTGCATTCGGATGTATGGTGCTTTAAAACAAAACAACTTTTCAGGTGTTTTTGTTTCTTTTTCCCTGTTCTTCCTCCTTGGTAAACAACATTAAAAACTCTATTACTGTTTGTGTTATTCTTGAGAAGATATCCTTGAGATTATGATGCATTTGAAGAGTATGTGGCAGGATCATCATAATTACCAAGTTACTGATGCCAAGTGTGGTTTTAAAAGTTGTAAGGAATTCTGATATTAAAATCATTTTAATAAGATCATGTTAGCAAGTGAGTTAACTTGTCTGTAGAGTTTGGCTGCATCTTAATGTTGTGGTTTCTTTTTCCTTTGTGCGTAGTTTGAAAAAGAAAAGACAAGCCAAACAAAACACCGAGACTGTCTCTGCCAATCCCCCTGGATCTCCTGTTTCCAAAACACCTTCTGAGAAAGATGATGAAAGTAAAGTTATTTTGGAGCAAATCAGTTCCTCTGAAGACAACTGTAAATTTCCTGGGGAAAAGGAAACTGCTCCAGACAAGGAAAAGAAAAAGAAAAAGTACAATCAACTGAAAGACATCAGACGTACAGAACTTAAAAGATACTATAGCACTGGTGAGTTTTGTTGATGCTGTAGTATTTCAAAATATGTTTGTTTTGATAGCTTGTTAATGTACTTTTCTCATATTGTGTAGGCCTTTTTAAAAAGGATAATTGATTTTGGATATCCCTCCTGTAAAAGTCAATAGAATTACATAGTTCTAAATATCATCTGCTTCTAACTTAAACCTTGCAGTTCTCAAAAAGTATCTATTTCTTGTTTCTCAGTTCTAAAATTGTGTTGTTATAGGCAACAGCTTATTACTGCATTTTAATCAAGTTTTGTCTTCAGTGTTATATGGCATTGAGGTTCAGGTTTTGGTGGGGTTATTTGTTTCATAAATTGATGTGTACTGTTTAAGACTTTAGTCTTAATTCGTGTTCATTGTTGCCTGTTGAAGTGGAACAAGTAAGTGAATTAAGGACATAATTTTAAACAAGATGTCATTGGACTTGTGTGATGGAAAGCTTGTTTTCTGTTCTTCCCCTCATCTGTATAAGTACCTTTTTAGATGTACTCTTGCAAATAATTCAGAAAAAAATGAATTTGTGCATAAATATATGACATGAGTCATGTACACATGTGTTTGCAGCTCTGGATTGTAATTTGTTAGATACACTCAAGTAATTTTAGATATGATTTATGGAATATTTCTCCTTCCAGATTTTCTCTTGGTATTTTGTAGGAATGTATTCTTAGATTAAGAGAACTCTGGCTCTGTCTTGCAAGGAATCCTTTTTTTGAAGAGAAGGAAGTGAGCAGGAAATTATAACTGTTCTCAAAGCAGACTTCTCTTTTGCCCCCAGTGTGTGCATGAATGGCTGGCTCCAAGGAGGAGTCTGTTATAGGAGAAACAAAGAAATCTGCAGTAAAAATGTAGTTCCCTGGTGCATGCAGACTAGCCCACAAATGAAGATTATATTTTATGAGTCAGTACAGGCCTTGCCATAAAGAAGATGAACCTTGGAGTAGTGTTTCCTGGAAAGCTGAAGAGCTTACAGTGCTTGATTGATCAACCTGTAATGTTTGGCAGATATCAATGTGATGAGATCAATAATTTGGAAACTCAAAGAAAACTTTTTTCTCTTTGTCTGAAGTTCTGACCACACTGTTATTGAAATAAAATCTGTGGAAGGAAAACTGGAGAATTGTTAATTGAAGGAACCTGTAAATTCTTTCTGTTTTGGTAGTATGCCTATATAAAAAAACCCAAACACACCAAAATATAAACTTTTGTTGCATTCCTAGCAAAGTGCTTCTGCTAAAAGCAGTGATTTATTGTTGATTTGTACCTAGAGGAACTTGGGGTTTTCTGAGGTAGTTGAATTGTGTTTCTCTAGTGTTTCACAGCTTTTGTGAAAAAATGCTGCAACAGTTGGCAACTGTGAGGAAGAATGTAAAAAGCTCTCAGAGTCATCTTTGACTTGGGTTCTAATAGTACATACTCAGGTTTTTACTGATGTTTGTTTCATAAGTATTCCCATGTTTCGTGTGGACTGGAATTATTACAGGATGGCTTGAAATGCTACTGGCCATTTCTACTGAGAAATAAAATAATTTAATGCTGCTGTTGAGCTGAGCACAGACCTGACTGACAAAATCCAGAGAGAAAAATCCCTTTCTTGTTTAAATGCCTGTTTTCCATTGATTCTAAAGAAAGACCTTTACCCAACTGGAGCAGCAAATTGTGGAAGTGAAAGTTTATATAGAGACAGAAAACAGTTGATTGTGAAACAAGTGCAATAGATCCGTGTTCCTTATGAAACTTTCAAAATGAAGTCATTTGACTAGAATTGTTGGTTGCCATAGTATTAGACTACATGTCTTAGATCTGCCTTCATCCACTGCAGCTAGAGCTCACAGTGGTGCCCTGCTTAGCTCCTTGGAAAGCTGTCATCTTTGCTAACATTTCTGAGAGCTGTCTCTACACCTGTAGCAGCCTGTAAGAACTGGACTTGTTTCAGTACTTAGCCTTTTGCCTGTATATGGCATGGTAGAGAACAAAACCATCTGTCTTGCTGATCTGAGTTCTGCCAGAAGGTGTATGTTCAGCAGTTCCCTGCTGGAAGATGTATTAGCTCCAGTGGTGGGAAGGTACTGCCAAGTCTGTAAACACCTTATCTTTTAATTGTTTATATGATTTCATATGAAAATGGCCAAGAGGATTTATCCAAGCATATCCCTCTGTTTTCATTATTTAACACTAGGGATGCATATGCCTTATTTTTTTCCCACGGGTTTTTGGTTTCTTTTTCCCCTTGTCCCTTTATTGATGTTTCTGAGGTGCTCTGCTAAAATGCTGTCTTTCACTTATGGCCAACCATGTTTCTAGTTGTGTTTTCAGAAGGGCTTGGGAGTTTTGGTGGTTCTTTGTTCCCCATCGCCCAGCTTTGACTTAATGTCTGGAACATGTCAGAGGGGTTGGAGCTAGATGATCTTTAAGGTCTCTTTCAACTCAAACAATTCCATGATTCTAAGTTTAAGAAAATCTGATGGCAGGAATTATTTTTTTTTCTGCTTTCTGCACTTTGCCAAAATGCTGAAGTTTTCCTCAACAGAAGAAAAATTTATTAAATGTAGCAACAGACTTGTGTATTCTCATCCATGTTGATGCAATGATGCACGCATGCTATATTTTGTGGCTTAATGGACATTCTGTCATAAGATGATTTGAGCCTAGAAGGGTTGCGTCTGTCAGTCTAACAGAATGAAGACTCCTGTCCTCTGAATAATCTCCCTTTCATATTTTACAGAACAATAAATCCTTCTTTATTTATTGTTCTAAGAGATGGGGGAAGGAACATCACATCTCACTATAATTTGTTCCTTGCACACCACATACCTCCATTAGAAGCTTGTGAATGTATTTGCCTTTACTAATTAGTAAATGCTGACAGTGACATCCTGACTCCCACTCTGAATGTTGTGGCTTTTAATAGATTCATGCCGGCGCTGATGCTCTGTCGGGAGGATTTTGTTGACTCAGTAAATCCCTATTCTCCGGTGAAAAGACTGTAGTGCAGCTTCTGAAGGCTGCGCAGACCTGGAGGTGGTAGTGCTCCCTGTCACGCTTCGTATAGAAGAGAGTGGTTAAAAGCCGTTTATTCTGTGGGGAAGGAGGAGGAGGAGCTCCTCACCTGGCATCAGGTGCTGCCCTGCATTAACATCCGCAGCCATCGGGTGGCACGGCCGAGCCGAGGAGGACTCGGACATCCTCTGGAATGGGGTTCTGCAGCATCCCTGTCCCGGCCAAGACTGTTCTGTACAGCATATCTGCCAGCATTGTGATGCCACTGTTACGAATAACATGATGCTATGCAGTTTTGATCATTTCTCTTAGGCACTGCCATTTATCAGTGCCTTAAGAGAAATGTTCTCCAGTGTAGCCTGATATTTTCATTTTCTTGTAGCGCTTCATTGTTCTTCAGTGGCTCTATAGTTCTGGAATAATTAGTATCATTCAGTCTCTAAATCTCACCCTATAAGACATTGCTCTGCAGATACAGCCCTTGTTTCTTTGCCTTGAAACAACAGAGGTGCTAATACTGCTTATTGTTTGTTCCTGAGGACCAATGAGAATGACACTCCTTTCTCCTTTTTTCTGCCTCATCTCTTGACTTGTGATAATCTGCCTCTTAACTTTGTTTCACTCCCCCTGTTGTTGTTGCTGCAGTAAGCCACTTTCAGACTTCCAAGGATGTGTCTGTCTGGCACAGCTAAATGGTTGTGTAGGCACTCTGGCTGCTATATCCTGCGCTCGGGATGCTCTCCTCTTCTTGGGGTAAGCTAGTCAACTCACTTCTGCAGCTTAGCTGCTTGGTTCATACATATTTTCTCTTGGAAGCTGATCTTGCTGGAAGATGTTGATTTGACTCCAGTGAGATTAGGAACCCACGATTCCTGTTAGGAATCGTAAATTGGATGAAAATGTTTGTTTGCATTTTGACACTGAAGATGCTGAAACAGGAAGAAGTGTGACCTTCTGTAAGCAAGCAGTGTATCAGTGGTCAAACAGGACATTGAATTTCATCCATATATTTATTCCAGAATGATGTCATGTGTTTTTCCACCAGATGTGCATAATATTCCTTCATTTAGCTGATTTTGCTTGGAAAAAATAAACAGTCAACACATGTGAGGAACTGATCTCTACTAAAGAACGCATCATAAAGAAAAGTTTGGTTTAGGTGACTTGTCCCACATCACAGAGTTACTTTTCTCAACAGAATAAAATCCAGTTGACTAGCTTATGGTTTGACTCTGTGATCATAAAGCCATCCTTTCTCATTCACTGCATGCTGTTCAATTTCTGCAGCGAGTGGGAGGTGAGACTAACAAAACCTCCTCTTGTTGCAGCTCTGATTTCTATCCAAAGGAGTTCCAAACACTTTGAGAAGGAAAATGGTATGTGCCCACTTAATATGACAGTATGTTGAGCAGGAGGTGCCAGAGTATCTCCCCAGAGACAGAACACAGATGCCTTTTTTTGTGTTGTCTTCCCTGCCATCCCTCGAGCAGGGGCGATACAGGAGCAGTGTGGTATGTGTGCAGTTACCAAGCCTCTGAATGTTCTGGGTAGCTGGCCAAGAACATTTGTTAGTAAATACAACAGAGAGGTCATAGCAATTTTCATCACTCATAAAGTGGTGAGATTTGCCCTGACTGGCACAGACACAGCAGAGGCAGCTCACATGTTACCAGCAGTGCTTTGTTTCAAAGTTGAAAGTTGCTTGCAATGCTGTGAAAATTTATAGAGAACTTAATAAAAAGGTGGGACACTTACAAAGTACAATATAAATGTACATTCTTGCTGGTAATTAGCTGTAATCAGCCCTAATCTCTGGGGGCTTGATTTGGTCAGCCCTATTTGTGCAGCAAAGTACTTTCTATTCTAAGTAATCCAAGTGATTTACAAACTGGGCTACTCAGTGTTAAGTTGCTTAATACAACAGTAAGAGGAACAGGATCTGGATTTTCCCAAGTTCTGAGAGCTTGCCATAGTGTTTCTGTTTCAGGTTGGCTTCAGACAGCAAAAATGAGAGTAGATGTAAGGAGGGGTAAAAAGGGGAATAATCTGTTTCTTCCAGAATCCACATCTCAAATAAAATTGGAGCAGCATAGAAAGAAGTCTCTCCCTGGGCCTGTGCAAATTTCTACAATACTTTTTGGTGAAGAGTGCACTGGTTTGCTATCCTTTGCATAAAGGGCAGTCTTGCTGCTGCTGGCTTTGCTGGGTGGCCCCTGGTTCTTGTAGAAGAAACTGAACAGTCAATTCCTACTCACCATCTCCAAGATTCCTATGGTTTTTGTTGAGGGTTTCTTTGTTGTTTTCTGTTTGGTTGTTATTTTTTTGGTTGCTTGGTTGGCTTTTTTACTCTTCTTTCTATAAAATATCCCTTTTCCATCATTTCCTTTCCAGGCTGAAGAACTTTGCATTCCTGATGTGTAAACTGTTTCATGTCTTTGTCCTTGTTAGCCTTCCCTGAACCTTCAGTACCCAGGATACTGGAACAGGGGATGTTTTTGCTCTTAATTCAGATTCTGTGACTTGGTTTACTGTGAGTTCTATTTAGCACAGCTCAGGGAGGAAGGAAGTTTTTGGAGACTAGCAGGAGTTCTGAGAGACTCCTTCAGTTACAACAGTTCTTTAGGGGGAAAAAAACTCCACAGCCTTATCCTAAATTAATTGTGTAAGTAATTGAAACATCATACCAAGGTGTTTTGACAGGCTGACCAGTCTAGGACATGGAGAAAAACAAGTGGCAATTAGAAATCAAGAATGCCTTTTTAACAGTGGCAAAAAATTAAATGGTGGCATTTCTGTTACTAGGGAAAAAAATGCCAGGATTTGCCATTTTATAAAGTTACATTCCACTACAGCAGTTACTCAAAGTAAGATTTAAGATAGTGATGTCTCGTGATCTATTCCACAAAGGTCAGACTAGGGAATGACAGGGCTGATGTTGGGTTAGCTAAAACTGATCTCACTGCTGAAAGACTCAGGTGCATTTCCAAGGGCTGTCTGTTTTCCCAAGGCCTGGATTTTCAGGAAGAGTGAGCACTTATGTTCTTAATTATATTTAAATTCAGATGCACTTAGCATTTCTGAAAAGCGGTCCCTGGAGGAAGGGAAGAAAACTGTGGAGCAATTGGTCACATAGCGTAAGGTGAGATTGTGACAGGTGTGTAGGTACAGGAGGTGAAAAGGAAGCGTGTCTGGAGAATTAATGAGGAGAGTTGTCATATTTCTGCCGGAGATAATGAAGGGAAATATGTCTGTGTGGTTAGCAAGTCCTTTACTTCCAGGATCCACTGGCTCGTGACGCTTGGGGTAGTCTTGACTTTCCCAGGTTGTGCCAGCTGCCTGCTGGGTCTTGTGCTTGCTGAGTGCAGGTGCTCTGTGAAGTTACAGTCTTGAGTACCTGCAGGGGATGTGCAGCTCGTTGGAGGCAATTTGGTAATGTATCTTGTGCTGGAAGAAAGACTTGGACTCTTACAAGTCTGTCTTTTCAACATTTCCTGGGACGACTGTCAACCAGACAGATTGGATCCTTTGTCTCTCTTCTCCCACTCAAGTTTCCAGGACCTGTACCCTGAGTGCCTGTGGAACAGTCCTGTGCAGAACCCAGGTATATCAGCTCTCTCCTCAGCCCAGTGACTCCCTGTAGCTCTCTTGGGATCTCTGCCCTCAGGGTATAGGCAGAATATTCTCTTTTTAGTTTCAGACATGAGGTTTAGTTTCAGACATTACTCTTTGACAGGTATATTCATAAGCCAAGTACATAAGGAGCATGAGATATGATTTCAAATGCACTATTGCAAATCTTTTGGTCTCCAAGCAGAGGAGTGAGGGAGTCCTTCTTTGGCTGCCTGCATAACTCAAACCAGGTGTCCTCAAGGTAGGCTTTTAATTTCTCTTCTTCAGCAAGTTCCTGTATTGTGCTTGAGATACACTGTTGAAAGTTAACATAAGTACTCCGAAAAGCAGAGCTCTCTTCACCTGCATTTGAATAATAAGACAAAGTTAAGCGAGATCTTTTTAGTTTTGTAATGCCTTCACTCCCAGATTTCCACACTGACATTTCCTAACGTCTCATCAGTCTGTTGGCAGTGTCTCTGATGTGGCTTGTCAGGTCACGCATGGGATCAGTAGCATGTATGAACTGAGTTGTTCTTTTCTCTGGCTTCTGAGGTTCTGTGTGATGAAGTGCTGGCGTTCAGCAACACATCAGAGACTGATGGCATCTCCATACATGAAAATAGGGTGTGTCCTGTATCTTTAGAGTCTTTGTGCTTTTCATCTCTATTTTCAACCTGTGACCAACCAATAGACGAGGCAGTACAATATGTGATTTAAAGAGAGGTTGTTCTGGTTGACTTACATGGCATAGCCTTTCCAGACAAGCTGTTGTGTGCTCAAGTAGCAAAATAAATGAAGGAAAACTGCATGTGTAGTGTTAACTGTCTTCTAAAATGCCCATATTTTCTCTTGTGATGCCTAAGTATTCTTTTCCTCAAGACTGCATTGTTGGCAGGTTGATTTTCCTCACTCTGTGTTGTCTTTGAGTACTTGATACAATGAATAGTCAGAAATTTTATGGTGATATTTTTGTGGCAGATGCCTTTAGGTACTGACATTTACCTGAACAGGATTAGCAGGTAATGCTGTCAAACCACAAAGACCAGTGGGCAGCTATGAGGAGCTCAATTATCCACAATGGGAATTAATTCTTTGCTCCAAGCAGGGGAAGGAAACACAGGGCCTCTCCATTCAGCATCAGCAATGTTTTTTCCCCTCCCTCTGAACTGACACTGCCATTTATCAGAGCATAAGGTATGATGACTCAATTCACTAGACCAATAAAGAAAAAAATTGAGATAATTGACTATTTGAATCAGTTAAGGAGTCTCTCTCTCTGGGATCAGGTGAGAGCCAGAGTCCAGGGTAGAAAGGGATGTGAGAAGAGAACAGTTCCTCTCCTCTTAGGAGCTGTTAATTTGGTTTATGAAACCATCTTAGGGGTCTGCCCTGAAGAAGAATTGGGTGTCACTGTCACTGCTGAATAATACGAGATTGAAGGAATCCAGAGCACAAAAGCCATGCACTTCTTTGTGGTCTGACTTTATAAATATCTTGAAACTTCAGTCCTGGATATCTTTGTATGATAGTACTGCATTACACAAAATTTCTGCCTTATGCCAAAAAATATTTTTCTGCCTTAAGTAAGTGATGCTTAAAAGTGAGCTGTGTTTAAAAGTGAGCTACAGAACTGATTTTCTAGGCCACTGTGCCTATGCTGAAGTCAAATCAGTACCTGTGTGGGTTTTGTTCCTATTGCATCCTCTAAACTAGAGTCAAATGAATCTTGACATGTGATTCTTCCGTTTTCTTTCAAGTATTTGCATATGGGGAAATCTGTCCTGTAAATGCTTTCCTCTGCTTAAGCAGTATTGACTTTGCTTTTGAGCCCAAGACATTGTATGGTTACTTTCAGTTATTTAATATGCTCCAAATACCCTCTAAGAGCTGTTTACATTTTTCCCCCCTGTTCTTTGAAGTATTCTCCTTTTGTGTAAGGAAAATTACTTTATCCAGTTTAGGTTTTTAATTCCTGTACCATTTTTATTTCTGCCTTTCATTTGTGTAGCTGATTTGGCTATAAGGGACAGCTCACACCCTGTTTTCATGTACTCTCCTCCTTTCTTCCCCATGACTCCAAATGTTCACATTGCAGATGGGCTGCTTTACATCTGCAAAAAGGTGGGAGAGCACTCCTGGCGAGTCACTCATCCCTTTTCCCCATGATAAGTTTCAAAGGAGCTGGAGGCAGAGGCTGTCCTGCCTGTCAGCATCCCCTGTTAACAGAGGGTTGGTTGTGCAGTCTCCATCAGCAAGGCACAATCATCTAGAATGGCTTCATCTACAGCCTTGTGGAACTTTGGCAGACATCACTGTGACCTATTTCTTAAGTTCTGGTCTCTCTGCCCACAGAGATCTGTCTGATACAAGGTTATCAGTTGATCTGCATGCTACCTCTGTCTTCAGACAGCACCTAGAACAAATGCGAGGAACCCTTCACTCTGCCATTACTGGACATCCTCTCCACATCCTTCCCGCTCACAGCACTGTGTGTCCTCTCCTTTAAACTTCCCTTGTGACTGTCATGGTCAATATAAAGAGTCTTCTAGCAAGAAGTGTTTATTTTCTGGGTGCCCAGTGACACACTGTTTCAACAGTATTGTAGTTTCAGTACATTTCAACTGTTACCACACAGTTTTCCAGCTGAGATTTAGAGCTAAAGCACTGCGCTGTTGACTTAATCTCACTGTGTCTTTAGAATAATGTGTTGGATTTTCCCCTTGACAGTTGGACTACATGACTTCCCTCTGAAATGTGGTGGGGTTTTTTGTGTTCTTCTCCCTCCCTTGTTGCAAACCTCAGTGACCTTTTAAACCAAATATTTCCACTCACTTTTCAAGCAGGAGGAGACTTTGAATACAGCGGTGCACATCTTGGCATCTCAAACATGAGCGCTGCTTAGCTGTCTGGAGCTTGGTGCTCTCAGTGAGTGCTCACCCCTCTGCGCTGCCCCGCAAGGCTTGTGTCTCATGCTAAGTGTCCAGCGTGTTCAAGTGCCAGCAAAAATGTGGCAGTGATGCTGCCCTGGACAGTGTCTCCTTGTAAGGCTCCTGGTGGGAGGAATTCTGCTGCAGGGAAATTTAAGTTCCTTGAAAGTATTTGCAGTTTTTCATGTAGAAGCTGCAGTGTGACTATTGTATGAATATCAATAGCCAAATTCTTATTGCAATGTGCCTTAAAATACCTTACAGCAAAAGGAGTTATTACCTTTCTTATATCAGTTCTTTGAGCTGCTTGTCATTTTTGTCGAGGCTCTGTATTTTCTGGGGATCTCTTTATTCCTTCGATAGACTTGTTTGGAAAATAGTGAAGAATCACAATCAGCTTTTATTGTGAACAGAGAAAAGTTGTTCAAGGCATAGATATTTCAGAATCACGCGCCTGGATTTGTACTGATTAGGGAATTGCTATTTTCCTAGGCGGGAGAAGTTTCACAAGTGTGGTCACGATGAGTGACAGCTGCCTTTTTGTTTCAAGTGACTTCAGCAGTAGCGAAGGAGGAAGCCAAATGATAATATGATTCAGTGGAGTAAAAATATGCAAAAGTAAAGGTGAGGGTTTGTCAGGAGGCTGTGGGGAAGGTGGGAAGCAGAACAGAAAAACAAATACCTGAGATGGTGAGATAGCATGGGGATTTTTTTCTTCTCTTTTAACATGGTGCCAGTTTGTTTGTGGGAATATTTCTGTCTAACTTGCTGCCTTTTCTTCAGGGAGATAGGTCTGATCAGGTGGCCAAAAAACCTTTCTATGGATGTGCCCTCTAGCTGCTGCATCTGGTTAAAGGAGGGAATGGGACTGAAATAATGTCTTTCTCAGAGGCTGCAGCCTCTGGGAAGTGCTGAAACATCAGAGTGGGTGGAAGGTGTCCCAAAACAGGGATCTGGCCCTGTGGTGGTGGTGTTCACCCACACTTGACAGGAGCTGAAAGAAAAAGACTTTTTATTTAATAATTTTAATGTGAACGCTGTTCAGGTCACTTTGGGCGTCATGAGAAGAGCCAGAAAGATGCTTGTGGAGACACAATTAAATCATCCTATGCACAACTCTGCACGTAACAGAGTTACTGAAAGCTATTAAAATGTCAGTCTAGAAATCAGGAATGGAAAAAATGGTTTAGATAAACTGATTTGCCTTCCTTGTCTACTAGCCCAAGCAAAACTTTCGTATTCTTGAGATCTCTGTGTCTCTCTAGAATGACTTAAGTGATGCTTAGTGTACACTATCTCTGTCAACATAGTTGGTATCAGGCCTCATTCACTGATAATGGAACTACCCTGGGAAGCCTTGTTTGCTTAATTTCTTATCAGTACTCTGATTAGGTTACTCTGAGTCATAACTTGTTTTCCCTTGAATTTATTGCATTTCAGATTCTTTTAAGCTACCTGCAGGTTTTCACTCCTTTGTCCTGGTGCTTGACTAGACTGTAGTAATACAGTTTTATTGCTTCTAACAAACCTGTCATAGAGATGCAGGACTGGAATGTCCTAAACCAGCAGTGACGTGCTGAGCGGTGTGGAAAGACATGACTAGTGAGTGATGTGGAAAAATGACTAATGTCATACAGGTTGAGGAAATCTTCACTATGTTACCAGCACAAATTAATGTTTTTGCGTATTTTGAAATCTGTGTTCCTCCGTATCAAAAAGGATGTAGTAGGAGAAGGAAAGCTCACAAGAGGTACAGCCTGTGCGATCAGAGAAATAGGAAAAAGTCTATAGTATGCCAGTATTAGTCAGCCTGAAAAAGTGAAACAACTAAGAAAAGATGTTGGAAATCTGTGACATCATGAATGGTATGCAGGAGGTGAATAATCACTATTTATTTGTTCACCCTTAAAAGAAGATTAATTAGGAATCTCAGTGAAGTTAATCAAGTCTGAAGTACAAGAAAGGGAGTGCTACTTATGCAGCACGTCATGTTAATGGGGGGTTCATTGACACAGGAGGCCTCGAAGGGACAGGACAGTGTTTAGTGGTTGCTGCTACTCTACTCTGAGAAATCTATGATTTCTACAAGCCAAGAGGCCTACTCAGGGGAAAGATTTCTCTATTTACATGCAGCCTAAGTATTTGGTAAGACAGAGATTAATGAGTAAAGTGGACTTCTGCTCCAAATATGCCATTACCTCTATCCTCACAGACTACTCAGTTTGTTTGCCAGGTGTGGGAAGTGGTCAGTCCTTTGGCCCCTAGTTTACTTCAGCATTC
>NW_008661473.1:48334-71175 GCF_000695815.1 Acanthisitta chloris
CGGGAACTGTCAGGCAGGCTCAGCTGTCACTGCCAGCACTGTGAACCTCACACTGATTTTGGTGGGCAGCAGGGCTAGTCTGTAACTCCGATGTTGGTACCATCACATGGTGGCACATTGTACCTCAGTGTGGGCAGCCCAGGAGCCTGTCGATGCTTTTTGACCTATTCTGTCTACTTACACAGCTATTTACATAGTCGCAGAGGTGTAATTCTCCTATCATGCATCAAGGCCTTTGGGATGATAAACTGATTGACCTCTTTATCATAATCCTTCAGTAGTTGCCTTCCAAATTGCTCCTATTTTGTAATGTTACAATTGCTCCTATTTTGTAATGTTTCCCATAGCACTGCAACATGAAATATGAAGTGTCTGCTAGGAAACTGAGGTACAAAGGTATCATTTAAGGGCAGAAAAATTCCCGTTCTAGACCTGTCCGTTTTCAGTAAGTTTTCTTTGCCTGTTCCCACTTGACATTCTTCTCACTGCTCATTATTTTACTATTTTTACATAATTCTTATTTTACATGCTTCCCAAAATCACAGAGAGGTTCAGTCCACCCACTCTGCCCTTTTCCTAAAAATGCAGTGTGAACAAATTTGCATTAACACAGTCACTTCTCATGGTTGTGCAATCCCATCTTCAGTGTATGTACAGTGCAGGAAAACTTGGGAGGCAGGACCGTGAGTCATTTCACCACTAAGCAAATGTTCAAGTTCAAAAAGTAGCCAGTGGCACTTGTTTTAGAGCCTGTAGAGCTTTTCACCTAGTTCTGTCTGAAAGACATGTGCTTCCTGAGGGACTCCATCATGCCTGTGTGCCCTCTGGGTGCCTTTGGGACAGCTACTAGAGCTAGTTGCCTTCAGATCATGTCAGAAAATGTTGGGCTTCCTGAAGGAGAAATGAGAGAGGATAAGGGAACTGGAGAGGTAGTATGTTGTGCTGTGTTGCTTGCTTTGCCAGGCTTTCCACCCACTCTGCTGTAAGCCATTCACTGGGAGCACACTTTGTGACCTCAGCCTCGCTACGTGTACCGTATATGGGCTTAATAGTACCTGTCAGATGTAATGGATTTATTTTTTTTCTGAAGGTCTGATTTTTTAAAATTAATTATTTTAGATCTTTATATGCATGTTGCACTAATCAAATTGATACAATGTGGTTTTGAATTGCCAAAGCCTGTCAAGTAGCTAGGCTCGGTGTAAGGATGGTGTCCAGAACCCCTTGTTGTTGGGATTAAGAAAAAAAAAAGGGAGCAGGGTGGTAGATGAAAAAAGGTATCCAGACAAAAAGTGTCAGATTTTGGTTTCAGAAGACAAGTAAGTTCACAGATTGACTGCTTCTTTTAGCCTGTAGATAAACAGGCTATACAACATATATTCTTGCACATAGATGTGAAAGAAAGGCAAGTGTCTAATCGTTCAGCTTATTTAGGATTTATTAACTTTTTTTGGCAAAAGAATGACTGTATTGTGTTTAGTCTGAATTCAACGTGTTGTTTGAACTTTTTCTCTGGTCTGTATGGTTTGGGGTTTTCAACTGTGTGCGTATTTAGTTCACTACTGTTTACTGTGTTCAGGACCCTACTAAACACACAGACTCACAGACCTGTCAGCCAAGACTGGAGCATATTATGTGTCTCCTTGGAACACAGTATTTCAGGTTATAACTTCTCACTGCATAGTACTTTTTAGTCTCCAAACTTTGCAGTCAGTGCAATTCAGAGGACCTGTGAAATACCATGTATTTCACAGTGGGGGAGAGAGAGGTGTCCTGCATTCCAGGTTGGAAGCTGTTGGGAAGAAAGTTGTATGTAATGCTATTTTGTGGTCTTGCTGCCACAGTGGCAATAGTGGTTGCTGTCATGGTCAGCTCTCAGTCATCATCTCACTTTACAAAGACAAAGCTTTGGAAACTAGAGTGTTTAGCTAATACCAAACATCCTAAGCTCTTCAGGCAAACTGCTTTTATTACATATTATTAATTCTCCCATCCACACCCAGACTTAAACTTTTTCACATTCAGCAGGTGCAAAATCTCTCTCTCCCTCTTCCTACATATCTCTGGGCTACTTTATTTTTATTCCTACTCACCCAAGGTCTTACTGATGCATGTCAAGTTAGTGTGAAATAATTGCTCTTACCCATGTGTGTTTAGTCCCTATCTGCTTCCTGCCTCTGCTGCATTGTTATCTGTTGTACCCCAACCGAGGCACTTCTCATGGCTGCATCCCTGGCAGGCAGTGGGTGAGGTGTGCTGGCAGTAACATTTGGATGTGTGTTCAGGCTCTTGTGAGTCTCTTCTGGCTGAAGGAGATATCTCTGACTGTGTGGCCTCTGGAAGACGCTGAGGCAGCCCCAGCATTAACCTCACTGTGTAAATGGGCTGGCAGAAGGGTCAGGTGTGTCACACTTCTGGGCCCCTCCTTGTTTCTTGTGTACATTACAGTGAGGCAGGCAAGTCCTCGCCCTTCTTTTTGCTATCGGTCTCTTGCTCTCGGAAATAGCAAAGGTTGCAGCAAAGACTGAATGCAAGTCAGAAGCCCTGCACTGCCATTCCCTGGCCTTTCCTCCCTGATCTTCTGGAGCTGCCAGCTTGGACCACGGGAACGGTCCCTGCAGGAGGACAGCATCTCCCTGCTCCTGCTCCTGTTCTTGCTGGGCCCAGCTCTGCCTTGCCTTCTCGCCTCTCCCCATCCCTTCTGGGCTGCAGCACACTGCCAGAGGCAGCAGGACCTGTCTGAGGGGCTGGGGGTGAGCAGGCTGGGTGAGCAGGTCAGTCATGAATTGCCTCACCATGTCCCATCCCCACTGCTGGAGCTGGGGCTATGTGCTGCCCTCGCTTCCCCCAGGTATGTGGGACTGGGCTCTGGGTGGGGAGGCTGACCCTGAGGGGCTGTGGCTGGCTGGGCACTTGGCATCCTCCCTGATCCTTGGCTTTGTTCACCCTCTGCTGTAGTGAGAATGGGAAATCCTCACCATTCTCATGCTGCTGAGACCTTGTGAGTGGGTCCTGCAAGGGTTTCTGCAAGTGCACTGGGTTTTGTGTACTGCAGCTGATAGAAACCACCTTCTGAATGAGCTTTATGCTTTCTTGTGCTTGACTGCATACACTCATGTTTTGCAGGACTCTTGGCATACTTTTACCTTCCGAGTTTAAAATAGTATTTAAATATAATGTACTTGTGGTGAAATGGTGATTAACCCGTAGTTGTTGTGGTCATACTAAGGCAGTAGCAGTGTGTACATTCATCGACCAGTTTCTACCTCAGCCTTGATAGCAGCTCATCACACAAAGTACTTGCATCCAACAGCAGAATCATGTGGAATCACAGAGAAAAACATGAGAGCAGTTCTGTATTTATATGGTATCTTGTATACATTACTCTTGCAGAAGGTCTGAATGATTACTAAACCTACTGTACTTAATGAAATTTTGCTTGACTTACAATGCAATTTTAAGGTCTAATAGGTATTTTTAATGTGTCATCTTGTTCCTGTTCACAGCTGCAATTTGCACACCCTATAGATCTCTTTCAAAACATGTTGAAATGCAAACATCTTAAAAGTTAATTACTTGAATTTTTTTTTTGCTGTTTAGATGACAATCAAAACAAAACCAATGAAAAGAAAGAGAAGAAAATGGTTTCTCAGAAACCCCATGGTACCATAGAATATACTGTAAGTATTGCTGTGTTCATGTCGGCTTTTTGAAAGTGTAGTTGTTGAGGTTGAGAGGGAGGCAGTGGCACAACACTGAGTGAATACTTGCTGCAGTTTACACCTATCTCAATAGGGATTGCTCCAAATGTTGCCATATGGGGGGAGCTAGGCTCAGTCCTGATTCTCTGTTCAACACAGGTCCTCTGCCTCTTCTCACAGCTGCCAGTTTTGTTTTTACTTCTGCACTGTAGCTCTCTAGTAAAGCAATCATTTTGTTATTCTGAAAAATACTTCCATTCCACAGTGTTGCTTAGGCCATCAAGTGCTTGGTCCCAGAGTGATGAAATCTCTTTCTCTAAGCTGGAGCAGAGCAACAGTGTGCTGCTGTGCAGCTTAGAGGACTAGCTCTGCCCAGAAAGTCTCTGTGTGAGCTGTCAGGTCTGTGAACTGGGACTGCACTCAAGTCTCCATCATGCAGAGTGACTGTGGAAGGCGAGTGTCCCAGCTGGGAACAGCACAAATGCCTGACATGCTGTGGCTGCTGAAGGTGTAATGAACTTTGCAGTGTGTTGCCTTCCCCTCCTTGTCAGAGCAATTCTAAATAAGGTAATGCTGCTTTAAAGTTTTAAGAGAAAAGGAGAGGAACATCTGTAACACCTCTGTACAGTATGAGAGAATATTTCTGTCTTTTTATTTATACCAGTGTATCACTTAAGCTATTAAACAGAGGGTGTGTTGAGGGCATCAGGTCTATTCCATGCAAACAGTCTGCTAGGTGGGTTTAGTTCTGCTGGTGTGCTGTGTTCACTATGGTATCTTAAGCTTCAACTCTTTCTTCAGGCTGGAAATCAGGACACCATAAACAGCATAGCATTAAAGTTTAACATCACCCCAAACAAGCTTGTGGAGCTCAATAAGCTTTTCACACAGACAATTGTGCCAGGCCAGGTAAATATTTTATTTATTTATGGGTTTTTCAATACCTAATTATTTTCTGTGTATTTAAAAGCTTTCTACTGCTTTCACATATCTTTTAGGTACTTGGATACAAGGATAATGGACAGTAATTTAAAGCTCTCCCTCAGTAGATGATTACTTGGAGTTTGAGGATAGGGGAAAGGGAACTTTGTAATTGCCATATCTGACTTCTATTACTTATATCCTGTCACTAAATCGTAAAGATGACTCTGAAGCTCAAGGAGGTAATGTAGCTGTTGCAAGGAAGTTGGATTCTTGGGAAGCCTAGATAAATGCCATATATAATGCATTAAAGAATTAGAGAGTTAGATACAGAAATGGCTTTTTGCCATTGTGTTGGGGATGAGTCAGTCTTCTGTAAGATGAGAAATAAATGGAGAGAGACTGTTTTGGGGAGAGTCAAGTAATGGAAATACAAGTGTGGAGACTAGCACCTGGTCCATGAAGAGCAAATTTCTACTTCTGCTGCATAGACATGAAGAGATTGAGGTGTCCTGATTTGCAGATAGGGAAACTGAGGCACAGAGAGATGGTGTGGCTTGCCTTAGAATACCCAACAGATAAAAGCTGCAGTAAGGAAAATAGCTGTATTTTTCTGAACGCTTTTAGTTTAAAACTAAACTGTGGGCTTTTTTTAAAAAATTTTAGAAATATTTTTCTTTGCTCTGATAGTTGGAGCAAATGACTCTGTGGGTTTTTTTTGGAGTGGAGGTCCAGAGCTGTATTGCAATTCTGGTACTGCTGTACTAAGAATCTGCAATGTTCACTGTGAGGGAATGTGAAAATTCAGACAAAGTGTTGCATTTTTATATACACTTGTATTAGTATTGTGTGGTTTCTGTTCTATTTTAATGCAGTACATGGTGCTAAAATGCTGTTTCATATAAAGAATATTTTCTTAGATTTGAAGATGCAAGTATGTTTTTGGAAACAGACAGCTTGTACTGAATTGTTATAAACTTCTAGCCCTAAAAATCCCTCTTTTTTCAGTAATGGCCTTTACTTTGGATCAGAGTTTATTGTTACAAGTTAATGACTATTAATAGTCATTTGACAGTTACTTTTTTTCTAGTTATTCTAGTAGTTCAGTGTAACCTGGGATTGTAAATTTAGGGGGAAAAGTGTTCTCAGTCAGGTTCTCAGTCACAGTCTCAGTGGAAAGTGTTTTATTTTCTTGCCTGTGCTATAAACCAAAATGTAGAGCTAGATGTGTAATTAGACTTGCATGTGCCCCACTATCTCACCACCTATGAAGGACAGTAGAGGAAGTTGTTTTTAAGGAGTGCATTGCAGTCATGAGTGATCAAGATTGTGTTGTCTTCCTAGTAGAGCATAGTATTTATAGTGGATAACCATTTAAGCTTGTGCCTTACTGTTTTGACGTATGTTTTTGTATTTAGATTCTCTTTGTGCCAGAAACAAGTGCTGCAAGGCTGTCATCTTCTAGTCCTGGTGCTCCCGTTTCTCCTTCATCATCAGATGCCGAATATGATAAACTCCCTGTAAGTCAAACATGGCTTCAGCAGTCTTAAACTCACAACGTATTTTCTGATACTGAAGCTGAGATATGAGGCAGTGTAAAGAGCAGTATTTTGAGATTACAGACTTTGTGTGTAGTGTATTGCATAAAATTTATTTGCTGTACAACAAACTTTACCATATATTAAAAATACTCCAAATTAAGGGAATTCTCTCTGAGTGTAGAAACCCAGTACAAGATCATCTGGGCCCAGAGTCTGACAAAACAATTGAAAACAGTGTGCCCTGTAGTTTCTAAAGAACAGAAAATTAGATATTAAAAATTTAGTGTTTCACACTGGAGATTTTTATGCTTCTCTGCATTCCAGAGTCTTGATCCTGCATTGGGATCGTTGAACAGGGAGGCTGTTAGTTTAGTCTGAGCAGTCAGTTTCTTTCTAGTTAAAAACATATTATGATGGTACTCATATATAGACTTGTCTTACATTAAGACTGCAGGATTTAATCTTTGAGAAATGCCTTTGTGTAGCTGAGCTTTCATTTTCTCTAGAAGGGTTATTGGCCATGATGTCTTTTAAGATAGTAGCTTTAGGGAGTTCAGCTGTCCATCTGCTGATGTTAATTAGTAATTTCAATCTGTAACTAATGAAAAGGAAAGTGTAAAGAAGCTTGAAGTGAATAATGGTGTTTAACCTTAGCCTTACACCTCTGTGCCACCTGCATGGGGAATCACACCAGTGCACTGTGCAGAGGTCTTCACTGTGGATAAGATGGCAGGACAGGCCCTCTCTTAATGAGAGTCCATCATTGAACTTCAATGAGCTGACTTGCCTTGGTATTTTTAATTTCTTGTCTGTTATTTGTATAGCTTTTTTTGTAAAGTTACAAGGGTTTTTTTCCATACAGGATACTGCAGCAAGTGTACATGGATACTTACTTATATACATGCATGACCACTGCTTTTCTTCCTTAAGCTGAAGGAATTGGTTGAACCTCACCTTTTAGTTGCCCAAAATCTAAAAGTGTAGGAGTCTGGTACTGTTGCTTTGCACTGAACTTTTTCTTTCCTAAGGATGCTGATTTGGCAAGAAAGGCTTTGAAGCCAGTTGAAAGAGTCCTGTCTTCTACTTCAGAAGAGGATGAGCCTGTGGTTGTCAAATTTTTAAAGATGAATTGTCGTTACTTCACAGATGGTAAGGTAGGTGGAACCTGATTTTTTTTTCATTTTTCATTGTTTGAGATTCTTTAAAAGCAAAATCTCTTTGGATAAGTGAGAGTTGTATAGTGAGGGAGTCAAATGTGCTCCATGTTTCTAAAGAATGGAAATGCTATGTTGGCTTTATCTATCACTGCTGTGTTTATTGGTACTGTGATAATATGCTGTATAATTTTGTTCTTTTAGTTGTTGTAATTGCTTGATGAAAGAATAGCTCTTCTACCCATCTTCAGTCCCTTACCATGCCTTAGCAGAATTCTGTGTGAGAGTATGTTGCTAGATACAGAGAGAAAACTGCACCTTAAGAGTTAGGACATGTCAGGATTAGTTGTCCAGTTCCATCAAATTGTGCAACAGCTTTATAAAACGAGCACATGCCAATCTATTTCATTTATGACTTGAAGCTAAATTTTAACTATTTCCAGAGCAGTGTTTCCTGATATGTCCATGTTGCTTCTGCACTTGCTAATGAACGTCTTGCAAGTCCTAACAAAAAGATAAATATTGCAATATGCAACCTTCTCTCTTTCTTGTATGGATTCTTATAACATATGTGTACCCACCGGAACTGCAACCCTAAATTACAGCAGCTGTTTTAGAAATGAAGGCAGAAAACTTGGGTGGTATTTTAATCTCTTCTCAAGGTTGCAAGACACTGTCTTCTTGAACTGCTTGCTTTGATATATCTGCTCTTGTTGACTCTGGTTTCAGTTAGATGTCTGTGTGTTTGGGTTTTTGAGTTCTCTGGAATTTATAACACTGGAGATGCTAATCGTAGTTTCAACATATTTTTTTCCCTTAGTCCTGACTTTTTTGTAAGATGGATGTGTTTACACCTACAGTTTCTGGCTTCATTTTGCATTGGGTGGATGCAGACTGTATTTAACCACTGCAATTTTGCAGTCTGCTATTTTGTAGAGAGTAATAGAGAGCTATTTGATGTCTCACACGTAAATTAGGGCAGTACTGTCACTTTGTTATGTGATGCTTGTTAGGTGCAGAGGGGAAGTATTGCCAGTTTTATGGCTGCAGGACTGAAAAAATTACTTGCAGTCAGAACAATCAAAAATATGATGGGTTCTTTGCCAGTGTAGCTAAAATCCCTTGTTGCCCTGCTTTCTGCAGTGGCTGGATGGGGGAAGTACAGCCTACTGATGTATTGCTCTTCTGACTAGTTACGTACCCGTGGGAGAAGCCTCTGCAGTTTTGATGCTTTCACACAGACACAAACCAGGCTTGTGTATGAGTCACACAGGAGAAGCAAGTGGGAAATACCTGCAGAGTTTGCTTTACAAAGGAGCACACATGCATATACTCATTTGCCAGTGTCAAGCCATCAGCTTGACATCTAACTGATTTTAAATAAAACAAACCAAACTTGTGGTCTTTTCCCTGCCTCTTGGTGAGCCTTCCTTGGCTTGCCTTGCAGATGACCTTGGATAATTAATAGTATTTGTAGTGTAGGTAATGCCAGTTGATCTGTGGTTCCTTTGTCCATTTGGCTCATTTGTCAGATGTCATGATTTCCACACAGCTTCTGAGTTGGTCTGGTGAATTTTGTAGCTTATCTGGTGGAGAAGGGTGCAGGAGCAAGACATTGGAAATCTCCTTTGTAAGCCTTGAAAAATGGTCAGTTGCTGTGGGTTGGATGCTGACTAACGGCTGAGGCAGCCTCTTATCAAATCCATGGCCAGAGCACGTTTTGGAGAATTAAATGTTCTCTACAGTTGTGCAGAATATGCTTCGATCAGTGGGAGAAGCTGCTTCTAGACTGGGGAGAAGCTGTCACATCAGATCCCTATGCAGAGAAGCTTTTTGCATGTACCTCTGGGATTGTAGATCTGGGGGCCTACAGTGTAGCTTAGCACAGTAACCAGGACATTTCCATGAGTGAGATGGTGGTCACGTGTGCTGGTTCCTGTAAACTCATGTATCAAATGAAGGTGGCTGCATCAAGAATAAAATGTTATGTACTTTTTAAAGAAAATAAATCAACTAATATATTTTGTCTGAGATTGATTAACAGTCACAGTTTCAGCTTGTAGCAGTCAGCACTGAAAGTCAAATAGTTCAGATGTTTTTTCCCAGGAACTTGGGCGTTTCTAAGAACGTTTTTTCTTTGCTCTCCTTACAGTGTCTGACTTAATGCACTTGGAAACCAGAATGTTTTGTTGGCAAACATTTCATGATATGGTGTAAAGAGGCAGGAAAGAGGTTTTACTTTTTAGGATAGTAGCCTAAAATCCAATACCAAATGATAAGTGCATTACATGTGATGTGCTAACTCTTTCTTCTCCTATTTTAGGGCGTAGTTGGAGGAGTCATGATAGTTACTCCAAACAATATCATGTTTGACCCACATAAGTCTGATCCTCTGGTAATTGAGAATGGCTGTGAAGAGTATGGACTCATCTGCCCCATGGAGGAGGTTGTCTCAATAGCTCTCTACAATGACATCTCTCACATGAAGATTAAAGATGCATTGCCATCGTAAGGAGTGTTCTTCCCTGAACTTATGCTTGTAGATTTTCAGTAAGGGTCAAGGAAATGGGGTGGGAAGAGGGGGAAGGAATGGAGGGGAAGAGTTTTAGTGCAACAGAGAAAGATAAATCAGGGGAGGAAAGTGCCAGCAAAGGAATGATTCACTTATGTTGTTCTTCCACTTCCTTTTTAGAGCACTAAAGTGGCATTAAAGACAAATGGGTCACAAATATGAGAACCAAAGTGTGAAGGAGACCAGTACAAACCAGTAATTAATAAAAGCATTGGTGGCATGTCATGATTGGGCTCTTGCACTGACTTGTCTCTAGGGCTATTTCGGTGGAAGTGAAAAGGGTTAGATTTGGACCATACTAGGACTGTTCTGAGAGGACTATTTAAAACTTCAGAAGATAACAGCACCCTAACTCCCAACTTCAGTACTTAGAGAAATACCAGTCTGTGGAATACTTCTGCTTCAGAACCAGAAATGCATTGACAGTTACGAGTTATAGAGGATAGGCTATTTTCATCTATGCATAGACCAGGCACTGCTTATATATTTGCTCTAAGCAAAGTTTTGTGCTTATAGGCAATACCTGTTTGATCAGTGAAATTTGTTGACTTCTGTTTTCTCATTTCAAAAAAACCATTGATACTTTTTATGCTCATTACTAGTGTTTAGTAACTTCTTCATAACTTTTAAGACTTTTAAGATCTTGTATTCTCATTCACCTCAGGCCTTTTATCAGCAATGAAGAGCTCAAGTTGTATGCTGTTATATTTATAATAATTTTTCATTTTGAAATATTCTATAGTTGTCCTGCTTTAAAAAGAAATACTTGGGAAAGTCTGCATTGAAAAAGTATGTTTGAGTAATAGAGACAAGTTAAAGGAAAAAATATCCATTGCCTGTTAATGTTTTGCAGTAAACATGTTCAGACAGGATAGAGCTTATCTCTGATTTATTTTTTCTCAAAAATACATTTGTACTGACTAGGAAGCATGGATGGTTGTAGAGGTTGACTCATTGTCAGGTGTGGGAAATGTCAATATTAATCTGATTTGAATGAAATTCCAGCACTTAAATACATGTCCTGTGACTTTTTATTACTGAGCTTCTGATGACTTGCACACTGTTATTACATGTGTACCATTTCTTCACCCATGCAGCATATCCTGACAAGTGGTTTGCTCGTTTTATTTCAGTATTATGCTTTCTGCATTTTTTCTCCATTTTTCTCTCAAGTCACTTATTTCCACTGTTGTTTGTTAATTTTGAAGAAAGTTATTTTTTGTTGAGTTTCACAGCTTAAGTTGGTGTATTATTTAGTTTGTCTTTTCAGTTTGTTTTTTTTTTTGTGTTTCCATTTTGCTTTTAACATCCTGTATACATCCATCATTTCCCCTGACAGTGACATACCAAAGGATCTTTGTCCTCTGTACAGGCCAGGAGAATGGGAAGACCTATCCTCTGAGAAAGATATCAATCCTTTCAGCAAATTCAAATCCCTTAGCAAGGAAAGGAGGCAGCAGAATGGGGATCAATCCACTGTTCCAGGTGCCAAACAGATAAAGCCTTCAGATAAGGAAAAGTCTGCTGATTTTGAAGTTCTTCAGTCATCTGAGAGTACGGGCTCAATCAAATCAAAGTCTGTGGAGTTTCCCAACAACATCACTGTCACTGAACATTTGGAAAAGTTTGCTGTGGATCCATGTGCCAAGGACCCTTCTGGGAAAAAAAATGCTTCAGATATCAAAACCAAAGAAAAATCCCTTTCAGGAGAAGGAGAGGAGGACTTAATTGACCTGGAAAAGACATCATCTCATATGGATAGAGGGTTGGACAGGAAAAGCTCAGTAGTGGAAGGCTTGCTGGCTGACCCCAGGGAGTTGGGGAGAACTAAGCAGCAGGTAACCAAACCTACTACAGAAGTCCAGGAGCACTTGACAGTTGATTCCTTGGAAAAAAAGGACAGTGTTGAACCTAAAGCTGACTTAGACTTAGAGCTGTGTGAAAAGCAAGATGTTATTCCAGAAGTAAACAAATGTGTCAGTTCCCCGACAGGTAAGGTGGAGACTGCATTGGACACTAAGAAAGAGCTAGAGAAAGATAAACTTATTGAATTTTACCTCAATAAAGATGGGAATGGGTCTCAGTCATCTGAAGACTTACACAAGGCTGAAATCCAGAAAGGTGAAAACAATAAAGCAATTGGCATAGACCTTACACTTAGCTGTTCAAAGTCCCAAGCTAATGAAATCCATACGGTTAAAAGTATGGAGCTTTGTTGAAAGGAAAGCACCGTCATTAGAAATCAGCTCAGCAGCAGCAGAGGAAAAGGATCTGAAAGAGTCTGTGGACTCTTCATTAGTACCAGCTATAGACAAGACCTGTCAAGAAACACAGTTAGACAATCAATCAGAAATCAGACTGTGGCTGCTGCAGAAAATTCAAGTGCCAATTGAAGGTAGGTCTCTGGTTATCCTTGTTTCCTCTGAGACTTGGACATCATTATGCTGGTAACCTTTGAATTGATGGTCTTCTGTTCTAAATTTCCTCTTTCTATAGTACCTGGTCTCTTTTTTACTCTTGTATATTACATTGTTATACGATTTGCTGTCTTAAAATTCTCTAAGCTTCTAGTTTGGTAAATAGCTTGTGTGCTGTTTACATATTCAGTGATCACTGTTTATATAATCTTTACCTCTGTTTACTGGGTTTAAGAAGGACAGTGAGATGTCATCCAGTTTCAGTACTGAGAGGGACACTTCGTGGCCTAGGAGATCTTACTCTATATTGGTAACTTCTGTTGCTTCAGTGAAGTGTGTCAGTGTATTTCTGATAGTATCCAAAGCAGTGCATTGCTGTAAAGGTGGGGGAGTACCAAAGTATTCTTGACACTGTTTGCATCTGTCTACTGTTTCATGCTATGGAAACCCTTAAAGAAGTGATAAATAGGCATGTATATGTAGAGTCCTACTGACTGATTGTTTTTTCCTGCTTGGTCATTGTGTTATCAGAAATAAAATTCAGGCTGTTACTGGAAAGCATATAACAAAATGAAGTCTCAGCTCAGATAGTGTGTATACATACTGCCACTTCTGCTGCAGCCCAGTGCCTCTAAGCACTAGTCTGTCCTAGAGCATTGATTCTCCTCTCTGGGTAATTTAATGAACCAGTGGACGCTGGATTCCCATCAGGTGGTGGTGTATGATTAGAGTGGAAGTCTTTATTTTAAAAACAGTTGTTATGATTTTTCTTTCTGAAGGGTTTATGTCTTGCTAGTTGTATTTGGCTGTACGTGCACTCCTAAAATGAATAAGGCAACCTCGGTGTGATTGAGGCTGTAGTTTAATGAGCAGCGTTTTTTGCCACATGCACAATTTAAGGAGCTTAAACTGATTTCAGGCTCAGCCCTGTCTTGTGCAGACAAAAGGTGCTTGTAAGGCTTGCATTTGTCTTACCATCGAGGCTGAGGAACTGATCTGTCTGTGTGTGTATATGCAGGATTACGTGTTGACTAGATGTGTTTGCTGGACCCTCTGTCCTCTTTACTTGCCTGCTTTGTGCCAGCCTGGTCATCTTCCCCATTTGCTTTGCAGTGCCATTCTGTACGTGACTATACAGCACGGGGGGATACAGGGTGTGACAAAATGGGAATAAGTGGCGACAGTTTAGGATGAACATGGATTTATTACAGCTGTTGTACATTGTAGTCAGGTGTAATTGTGTATGGTGCCTCTGAGTATTCCTTTGCACAAGATTATTCATTTTGGCCACAGTGTTTTATCAGCTGTAGTATTTGTAGTTTCCTGTAAAAGCAGTCTGTTTTCTCTTCTGTCTCGTTCAGATATGCTTCCTTCAAAAGAGGAGAAGAGCAAGACTCCTCCAATGTTTCTGTGCATTAAAGTAGGCAAACCCATGCGAAAGTCCTTTGCATCTCAGAGTACCACCGTGTCTCAACAATACAGTAAAAAGATAAAGCAACCAGAGTACTGGTTTGCTGTTCCTCGGGAAAGGTAAGCTGCAGTCCTTTTAGCCCAAAAATGTGTTTGTCTGTTACTTTTTAAATGGG
The DNA here is from genome assembly GCF_000695815.1 of Acanthisitta chloris. Lineage (NCBI taxonomy): Eukaryota > Metazoa > Chordata > Aves > Passeriformes > Acanthisittidae > Acanthisitta > Acanthisitta chloris. The sequence continues at coordinate 62,227 of NW_008661473.1, forward strand.
CAGTGCTTTCTAGAGTTGAATGTGACATTCCTTACATGGTCCAAGGTGTGAAATGCAGCAAGGATGCTGAGATGAGGAGAGGGGTGCCCTCACTTCATTGCATGCTAGAGACAAAAAGCAATGTTTGTTGCTGGTGTTATATGGCTCCCAGTGGGAAGGAAGAAGGGGTCGGGGGCATTTGAGAAAAAAAGAGGGATAAAGGGGATGAACTGGGTTTTGGCTGTAGTCTAGGAAGTGAGGAAAAGGGGAGCAGTGGCTGGAGAGGCAAGGAATCCACTAAGGTGTCAGTGCAAAAAAAATAAAAGATAACACACTTTGCTCATGTGAAATACGTGGGATAAGGGAGACACTCCTAACTAAACAGGTGTGGCTGTTTCTGCCTTCAGGCCCATAAAAACCAATCCATTCCTTTGCAGTTGGCTGTAGTCTAGGAAGTGAGGAAAAGGGGAGCAGTGGCTGGAGAGGCAAGGAATCCACTAAGGTGTCAGTGCAAAAAAAATAAAAGATAACACACTTTGCTCATGTGAAATACGTGGGATAAGGGAGACACTCCTAACTAAACAGGTGTGGCTGTTTCTGCCTTCAGGCCCATAAAAACCAATCCATTCCTTTGCAGTAAAAGCCAGGGACATAAATGTTTTCTGTTCCTGTAGGTGTGTATTTATGTGTAAATAGTACTATATCAAAAAAGCAAAGCAACAAACTAAAGAGTGAAGGCCTGTGATTTTTCCACATGAATCACCCAAAAATTTTCTCTGACTGTGAGGAACAAAATCCCTCTTGCTAGAAGCCACCTAGAGCAATTCTCTGGTCTGTTGAGGAACCAAAATCAGTGATCACACTTCTGGTGAAATTAGATACCTGGAAGGAAGAATCTGAACTTGTGATCCACCTCAGGGATGTCTCTTTAAGATGCAGTTGTTTTGGTTGGTTTCTTTTTCAATTTCAGGTTCAGTCTTTTTTATTTATTTTAAAATAATTTTTGTTTAATAATTTTAATGTCAAATATGTAGCATGTGTGTTGATTTGAGTGTTTATTTTTTGTGCTTTAGAAATTAGTTTTTTGATTGCAGTAGTGTGGAAGTTGCTGACCTGGAACTCTCCCTGGAGGAGAGGGAGAGGCTTAATCCACCTGGAATGTGGCCATTGGGAGTGTAGCTGAAGATAGCTTATGGTTTGCTTGCTATCTGCTGATCCCAGTCCTTGGCTTCTCAGGGATTGCAAAAGGGAGGGTTCAGAAAATTCTAGGCTGAAGTGTAAGTAAATACTTCAGGGAGTTGGAGTGATGCTGTAATATAACACAAGGTCAGTTATTGCTTTGGGGATAGTGTATCTAACATCAAATAAAGCTGCTGAGCTAAACTGAGCTCATCTCTAATCATTGTTCTGTGCAACAAGTAAATCTATTAAGTTTCTTACCACAAACTTGCAAAACCGTTTTTCTACTTGTCTTTTTATGAGCAGAAATTTTCTGAGTAGGGAGCAGACCTAATCCATATACAAACTGAAGTGTTGACAATTGGTTTATACTTCAGTTTTTGTAATGAGAAAAAAAAGTAATTTCTGGAGTGAGCTGCTGCAGCAGCACTTGGCCATTCTGGCTGACAGATCACATCTGTGATGTCAGGGCTGCTATTCGGATCTTGATCAAAGTTCAGGGTGAATGATTGGTTATAATTGTTTCGGTGCCTGTTTTAACACCACAGAACTGCATGAAAGATCATGTAGAACTTGGAGCTGAAATTAAATGTGAGACCCATTCCTTTGTTTTAATGTAAGACATGTTTTTGCCTGTTGAAGACGACAGTGTTTTCTCCAAGCTCTTGGATGCCTTTCTAAAGCAAAAGGCATTGCATCCTGCCTGTTGGGAATATTCTTGCATCAGTGTTGCATAGTATATAATTACGAGTGTTGCATCTTGAGGGTGCCATGGATAGTGCATGATTTTGGATAGCTTTGCAATGGATTTTAGATACAATATATCAGATAATTTAGTAAGTTTAAAACTATTTGGAATGCAATGTATACTCATGTATGAAAATATCAAGAATACCACTTATCTTGTTGGCTACAAAGCATCATAAATAAAACACTTTGTCCAGTGCAGTCACAGCAGCTTGTGCAGTATCTTAATGCTTCATAGTAATGTAAAAAAACCCTCCAAAACCAAACAGTCTAAACCTGGATAGAGATTGTGAAGAAATTGGTTTGCATGTCTGTATTCATAGTGTAAGTTAAATCTTCCTCTGATTTGTTTTTAATTACATTTTTCCATGGTCTCTTAGTGTTTGCTATTAAAACAGCTTCTGTCATCAGTTGCAAAAATGGCTCTATTTTCAGCTTGGGCCCCATAGCCTACTGCTCCCAGCAGAGCTGTCCTTCCATGTGCAGGCTGCTGCTGCTTCCCGGCCTTGGCAGGTTGCAGGAAAGGTGCACTACGAGGAAAGACGTACTTACCTTTTAAAAGGAATTTTTTTTATGGAAGTCTTTGGAAACATTAATCAGAGAGAAGACTTTTAGGCTGATATAAAGGCTGTCTGTAAGTCTTAAGTCTCATTTGCCTTTTGCAGCTGTGTCAGGTCTTCTCTCCTCCTGTGTGACTTCCCAGGGGTGGAGTGTGTCCCAGCACATGTCTCCCCGTGGCCTGCAGGGCATGGCTGAGTTAATCAGTGACTGCAGGACTGCTTTGTGCTGCCTGCCTGAGCACGTCAAGGGGGTGATGGGCATCTTGAGTTTCCTTATATACAGATTGCTCAGTCTGGAGCAGGTTCTTGACAGGTTCAGCTGAGCAGAGAGAGGCACTCATGCTTTTGGACACAAATAGAGAGATTGATTCTTTTGCTGAGAAGTCTTGCAATGGGTGTAGCTTACAGTATTAGAGGGTAAGTCTGTGTGTGCTCTCACTACGTGGATTTATGTTTAAATGGTATGTAGATTTCCCACACTAGTGGATTTTGAGTAGTAGTAGGTCACTGATGAGGTCACATATATCCTCAAGGTCTTGTGGAAGAAAATGCCTTGCACTGGGACAGAGATAGTAGTGCATAATTTCTTTGTTTATAAACATGTGTCATGGCAAATAATTTCCTCATTTTCGCATTGGCTAGTTCCTCAGTCAAGAAGTAAATCTCTTTGATTTTCTCCAGTATAAATTTGGCAGACAGGTTTGGTTTATGAATGCATAATTTGCAATGATGTTGATGTAAAAGACATTGCATTGAGCTTATGCTGCTGAGATGACATCTGCATTTTTGTATCTTTCTTGAGAGCACACAGATTTTCAAGTAACAGGAGTTGAGCCTTACTTCTCTTTTTCAGACTTAGCTTCCTGCCCCTTTGGGGTTTTTGGTGTGGTTTGGGGAATTGGGTGAGGTTTGGTCTGGTTTTTGTTACTGTTTCTGTGAGGTTTCCTTTTGCAGAACAAGATACTGCTTGGTTGTGACTCCTGTTAGTAACACACTGTAGTTAATGTGATTGAAGCTGAGACCTGGAAGAACTTGCAGCACAACTAGCTGGAGTGAATACCTACTTGATGCTTCCATGCACTTACACAGGGCTTTGCATAAAGTGACAGTGGTTAAAACGGTCCTGATGCTGAAAGATCATTTTTCCATGCTCCTGGAAATGGAATGGAATACGTAGCATAAAGCTTAGATTTAAAATCCTTTTGAATTATTTTGCGAGGAGAGTACTCACAGAGTCATGATAGTAAGATATCAAACTGTGCAGATGACACCTATGAAAATCTGTTTGTATCTATATCTTAATGCCTTACAATGAGAGCTCACAGGAGTCTGTAGGAGCTCATAAAAGCATACGAGGGCTTACGATACCTTAGCCCTCATAAGATTCGTGAAGAATCATCATCTGGTCAGGCATGTTTATAACCAAGTCATAGGACTCCTGTGAACTAATTCCTGTTTCTAGGCCAGGAGCTGTGGTTGGACTTAGAGTGATTAACTTCAGGTTTCTGAAGTTGTTTCTTTCCTAGTACTTTGTGTTATTGATGTTTCTCTGTTAGTCCGTGGCACACTCTTAAGTATGTGATGACCAAAACAGCTATTGAGTTCTAGGGTAAATTTCCTCATAGCTGTAAGTTGGCTGTAAGAGAGTTCCTCAAGCAGTGCTTTTTCAGTTTAAAAATTGTCTCCAGTTTTTTCAATTTGGTATCTTGGCAATGCCACCGTAGCATAATGTTACAATCTTATTAGCAGAGCATCCCTTTTCAGAATGACATCACTTCTACAGTCACCTGTTTCTGGTTTATGCTGCTCTTCTTAAATCTGGAGCATCTGGATTTATTTAGCATCTGTCCATTGTACAGGAAAACTTAGTTATGCACTACTTAAATAAACTGAGCACATACAGTCCATGGGGCCTGACAGGAAATGTTCTGAGTATACTGAGGAAGTAGGCTGATGTTATTGCAAGGCTGCTTTCTATCATCCTTTGAAAGGTTATGATCACTGGGAGCAGTCCTTAATAATTGGAATGACAAATGCTGTAACCATTGTCAGAAAAATCAAGGAGGATCTGTGGGATCACAGGGCAGTCAGTCAGCTTCACCTCAGTCCCTGGAAAGCAAGTCCTTGCGTACACAGTTTCCAAGTACATGGAGGGCAAGAAGTGATCTCCAGAGGTGCATTAAAACCTACATATGTTCTGTGACTCTGAGATGAGAGTATGAGAAGTGATCATGATCAGTTATCATAGATTTACCAAGGGGCAAATCGTTTTTCTACCAAACAAACAGCTTCTCTGTTTATGATGGCTTCGCATTGTGTGCAAGGGGAGAGCAAGAGATTGTTGCTTTGCCGTGACATTAGTAGCTTTCAACACAGTCTCCCATAGTATCCTTTAGCCAAATTGGTGAGATGTAACCTGGACAGGTAGACTGCCAGGTGGTTGTAAAACTGACTGGGGCATTGGGCTCAGAGGGTTGGTAGCTAGTCTGAGTGGCTAGTCAGGTTGTGGTATTCCCTGGGGACTGGTACTGCTTAATGCCTTCATAGGTGACATGGACATTGAGACAGAATACACCTTTGTGATTTTGGGGGATGATGCCTAATTTGGGGAGAGTTCATACGTTGGAGGGCAGGGCTACTGTTCAGGGGGACCTTAACACTGAGGAATGGGCTGACAGAAACTTCCTGAAGTTCAGAAAAGGCAAATGCAGAGTTGTGCCCCTGGGGTGGAGCTGTCCCTGCAGCTGTACAGTCTGGGGACAGGTGGCCTGGCAAGTAGCTCTGCAGAAAAGGAGCTGGGGAAGTTACGAGCAAGCTCAGCATAAGTCAGCAGTATGTCTTTGCAGTAACAAAGACTTAATTTCTTGCTGGACTGCTTAAGGAAGAACATAGCCAACAACTTGGATGGTGGTTATTCCCCTCTTTCTGTCAGACTTGTAGTTAGGAAGGGGGGGGGGGAACAAGGAAAAAAAAAAGTAACATGGTGCCAGACCCTTCTCAGATCACACACTGCATTCTTCAGAGCAAATTGTGATTTGATAGAAGAGGAAAAAACTCCAAGAGACTGGTTATGCATGGAGAGATTGTGGGATATGTGTTGGAGATTTTTCACAACTGCAAACGGACAAGAATGCACAACCTCCTCTAACTTGGAAGTTAGTTCAGCTATAAACAGAAGCTGTTGAAATGATCTCCAGGGGTGCCTTAAAACCTAAGTATGTTCTGTGTCTCTGAGATGAGAGTATGCTGCTCTCCTCCACCCACCTGCATGTGATTTCAAACTGGTCTTAGTCAGACAGCAGCAACCACTAGTTTTATTGTTCTCTCTTAGGGATTTGTGGGAACTAAGTAGTTAGCTTTCCAGCGTAGGACTATGTAACGTAAAACACACAGTACTCAAGTTAAATGTCTCTTTCTTTTAAAACCCACATTAGTTAGCAAAGAGATGATCAGCAGGACCTGCTGAGTGACACCTATTGATGTGGGAAAACTTCTGCAGTTAGGAGAAAAGGTCTTGACTGCAATGAGATGATTTGGCTTTTAGAAGTGCCCTCCACAGTTCACTGGGTTTAGATCTGTGCAAACTTGTAAGCAATCATGTGGCTTCTCACAAAGAAAGGGGGACCCTGTGTGATGGGGGTGTGACCCTCTATTAGCTGTTTCCAGGCAATTACTGGCTAGAACTATCCCAAAGACTGATTGTTTGCACACTACTACATTGATCTCTTCTGTGTCTGTGTTGCTATGCAGGAATAAGCAGCAGCTAATTTTTTTTTACTTTGATATCAGCATTATCTACCTCATTTGTTCTTGATGGAGGCTTTGATGCCTCAGGAACCAATGTAGGGTGTTCACAAATTTAGGATAATTGAAGAAAAACCATACTTGGTTGTATATATTAAAAATGTTTCACAGGTACAGTTCTTACTTGATAACAAAGATTTAAACTGCTAGAACATCTGTTAGCTGTGTACCACAGAAGCATTTCTGATTGTGCAAAGAACAGAAAAAACTTATGGCAGTGTAATTTGTTCCTTTTTCATTAAGAGGACTGTTTTATGATGACGCCAAGTCAGTCCTTTATTCTTTTTGAGGGTAGTGGAAACTGGACCCAAATTTTTTTGAGGCCAAAGTGAGTTAAGCCCCTTCAAATATCCAAATCAGAGGGCTGAGCACCTCTGCTATGAAGACAGGCTGAGAGAGTTGGGATTTTCAGCCTGGAGAAGAGAAGGTTCCAGAGAGACCTTACAGCAGCCTTCCGGTACCTAAAGGGGGCTTGCAGGACAGCTGGAGAGGGATTTTTACCAGGACATGCAGAGCTAGGATGAGGGGGAATGGCTTTGAACTGAAAGAGAATATGTTTAGACTAGATGTTACGAAGAAATCTTTCACTGTGAGGCTGGCGAGGCACTGGAAAAGGTTGCCCAAAGCAGCTGGGGATGGATGCCCCATCCCTGGAAGTGTTTGAGGTTTAGACCAGGTTTTGAGGAACCTGGTCTAAGGGAGGGTGTCCCTGCTCACAGCAGGGGTGTTAGAACTAAATGATCTCATTAGGTCTCTATTATTAACTATTGTATGAAATATCTCACTTTGACTCTGAATTAGTGTAGCTGCTGTGAGTGGGCAACAATTTTAGGGCTGTCAGTTTATGCAGTTAGAACTAACAACAGACTTCAGTTCTCGTTGGTAGGAGTGTAGAAGAAAAAATGTAGACTCAATTGGAACAATCTCTGGAATTATACTAGTGACCCTGAACAGACTGCAGCAGTGCTAAAATGGTATTTTAAGATTTTTTTGTGCATATATATAAATCCAAATAACTTGAAATATAGAGGGGAAATGTCTAAATTTCTCTAATATTTTTCTTGTTTTGTATTGATCATTAATTACTGGACAAACTTTCAGGTGAATAATTGGAGAAAGATGCAGTGTCATAAGCCCTTAGTGTCTTTCTGTCAGCCTTATTTAATTAGGGTTTGATTTTTGTTTGTTTGGTTTTGGTTTTTTTTTTTTTTTTTTTTTTGTTTTTGTTTTTTTTGGTTTTTTTTTTTTGTATTTACCTTCTTGTGTAGTGGGTCCACTAGGATGTTCCTGTTTGAAATTGCATGTGTTTGTTTTAACTTCATTGTGCCACATGAATCCCTTTTTCAGAAGTGGTTTCAGGGCTTGTTATGGATGCTGTCACAGAACATCTCTTTCAACACAGTGACTGAGAGCTGACTACCTTTATGTAAGAGCATGCACAGCTGGTACTATATCATTAGCAAAGCTGTCAGTAACTGCTTATTTTTATAATGCTAACAGAACGAAGATTGTTTTGTGGTTAGCCTCTACAGCTGTTAAAAGGCAGCTGAAATGTGGTGTAGACTTTACCAGTGATGTCTTATGGTTTGTTTTATGCAGGAGGTCAAGATAAGTAAAGTGAGTGTTATATTGGAGTTAACTTTTGTGAGTATGGCCTAATACCAATCAACTGTACTTCTTAATATGAATCACGTGGGACTGGGCAAGCCACTTTGCTTTACCCTGATGCTTTGGCTATGCATATAGCAAAGGGAGGAGAAAAATATACTGTGGGGTGTGAAAGCAGAGAAACCTTGACATGCTTCAGGCTGCCAGGTGGAGGGAGCTCTTCCCTTGCATGGTGTATGAAGGTGTAGGTACACAGGTGTCTTATTTGTGTGACTGTCCCTGCTTTGTCATTGGGCAGAACTGCTGTACTGCATGACAGTGTTGTGTTCATGGACCACTGAACAATGGTTGTTTGCTACTCTTCTCTTCACAGGGTGGATCACTTGTACACATTTTTTGTTCAGTGGTCACCAGAAATATATGGGAAAGATGCCAAAGAGCAAGGTTTTGTCGTGGTAGAAAAGGAGGAGCTTGACATGATAGACAACTTCTTCAGTGAGCCCACTACTAAAAGCTGGGAGGTGAGTCCTTTTTGTGTTCACATCAACCATGTGCATATCAAGTCTGCAGCCTCTGTTAAGAATCTCAGCAGTTGTTCTATTGAGGGTTTTTATGGTGTTTCTTTACATCAGTTGCTGCTTCGTATATAGAGGTCTCCTCAAGGCTTTTATCTGTCTCACAGTTATATTCCTTTAGTCCTTGTTTCTTTTCTCCCCTTAAAGGGCAGGCAGACAACTGGGAGCTGTCTGATGTGTAGTCGGCAGAAGCTGTGTAAATTTTTTGGTCATGTGATGTTAGCCTTTTGCAAAGCTCTACAGGTGTATGCTGTCAGCATTGCTAAATTCCTATTGCATTTATATGCTACAAATAAAATCTTCACATAAATACACATAAACAGCAACACAGACTCCTGTGTGCTGGTTGAAATGGATTGGTGTGGTGATGTGCCAGCCCCTTGCTTTTCTGGTGCACTCAGCAAAACTGTTTGAATACTGGTTGTGAGATGGATAAGTTTCATCCTTGGACTTTAGCTTTTTTATGTGGGGTCTTTTGCAATCTTGCAACTGCTTGG
>NW_008661473.1:71189-81976 GCF_000695815.1 Acanthisitta chloris
TATCTGTCTGTTTGCATACAAAGCTTAGTTACTCAGGGAAATAAGCTTGCACACATTTTTAATGATATTTTTGAATGCTGAAGCAATTGCTGTACTAAGGATTTGGGCTAAATGAAAAAAAACCCCTAGATAAATCCAAAAGTGGGAAATAATCTTGATGGTGATTTAAAAATGATCTGATTATTTGTCTTAAACGTGTTTGGTTTTTTTAATGCATACAAAGCTTAGTTACTCAGGGAAATAAGCTTGCACACATTTTTAATGATATTTTTGAATGCTGAAGCAATTGCTGTACTAAGGATTTGGGCTAAATGAAAAAAAACCCCTAGATAAATCCAAAAGTGGGAAATAATCTTGATGGTGATTTAAAAATGATCTGATTATTTGTCTTAAACGTGTTTGGTTTTTTTAATTCTACTGCCCTCTTCTTTTTGGTTGGGTTTTTTGTGCATTTTTATCTTCAGAGTATGTTGTTCTGTTCAGAAATGGAGCTTGTGAGTGGGACTTGTCATTTGAAATGTATCAACCTCTAATCCCAAGTAGCATTTATTTTTATAGTTTCATAGTTTCTTAAGGTTGGTGTTTTGTGAACTTCAAGATGGAAAAAAACCAGCCTTCCTTGTTTTGTGCAGAGCTGAGTGCAGGCATACATTGCACTAGTTTTCACAGTTCAGTTATTTGCATGCCATTTTCATAAAAACCAACTGAAGGAGAGCCAGTGATCCAAAGAACAAGAGCTGGGAGAGATCTGGCCACACTGGGAGCTTGTCTCTCATTGTTTTATGTAAATATGTATTTAGAAGCAGTTTCCAGCTCATTCTTCTTCCCAAGGTGTGTCCCTTTAATTTGTAATGTATTCAGGCTTTACAAATGTAAAGTAGGTCTGCCAGGAAATCTCTATTGAAAGTCCAAATTTGGGCATGATGATTGCACAAGTTTCACTCTTCCTTGCGGGGAAACAGAAAGTGTAATTGTGGAGAACTTTATAAGCAATTTTATCACAGCATGCCATGGCCAGTAGCTGTCTGTCATGCTTGTGGGTGAGAGCTTTTGCCACTAGAGCAGGGAGAGAGGAGTGGATACTGCAAAATAAACTGCTAGATGATGAAACAGAAACAAATGCCTTCAAATATTCGGATTCTTTACTGTGCCAGACCTGAACCTTTCGTGGAGGTATGTTGAACTGTGTCCCTGTTTGACAGTGTGGATCTGATGACAGCACTTCTGTGCTAGTAATAAATGTGCTCCATACTCAGATGAATTTTAATGGGGCATTTCCACCTCAGGTAGTTTGCTTTCTCAGTCCTATAAAAATCTTTGAAAGACTTTGTAGATCCAGTTTCTGTAGTGGTTGATTCTTTTCATCCATTTCTGCTTTTGTATGATCTGTAAATATCTCATGTTGCAGATCCCTCTTTTTTGTGGTTGTTGACTGAACTTCAAATTAGCACTGCAGTTAGAGACTGAGTAGGTGTCTATGCAGTGAAGAGAGGGGCTTCTCTGTCTTTGGAGTCAATTTGCACTTTACAACTGTATTAATAGGTTTTCTGTGGTTGCCTCTGTGAGTTTGGTCATATTTTACTACAGATACCTGTTGCTGGTTGATTTACTGTGACAGTTTTCCCCCACTCCTGGGGGTAGGCTATTTCTAAAAGAGAGTCTTCAAAAGGGGGGTTGGGTATTTTCGATTTAAGATGAAGAAGGTGTTAATTAAAAAAAATTAAAAATGGTCTGGGGGATGAAGAGAGAAGGTAAACCATTCAGGAGGTAAAAAAAGAACAAGGATAAAACTAGAAAGACCATTTTCCTTTAATAGTTTGTTGTGGTGTTTTGGGGTTTTGTTTCATTATCTTAATTTTGCAGTGCAAACCTTCCCTGAAATTGACCAGTTTTCCAGCACAGGATTCTCTGTGGTCTCAGAGGACCCAGGACTGGGCTGGAGGGGTAGGATGGAGTTCTACAGCTCTTGCTCTATCACAGGCAGAAATACCTGTAACTGCTCAGATCCACAGGGACACATAACAGCAGTAGCTCTGCCCTATTCTCTTTTCCTAACCCTGCTGTGTGCATTGCAGTGCCATTGCCTGAGTGCTCATCTCTGCTCCAGGCATCTGCAGGTGGTCATGGGTGGACTTGAGTGCATGCAGGGAATGTATTGCCCACATCCCACTGGGTGTGACTGATTTTATTAGGGCTTTGCAAACTTCTCACCATTCCTGGCCATCATGAAAAACTTTGTGGTGTGGGTAAATCCACACCTGGAGTCAGTCTAGTGCTTTGGCTTTCTTGCCTTAGGGCCAGGTGTGTGTAGGACCTCCAGGCACCTCTTGGCAATTGTCTTGACTGTTGACAGCTTCTGCAAGTTCAAGCAGTGATTGTGAAGGTGTGGAGGGGTTGTACAAAATTTTATGCCTGTGTAACAAAAAAGTTGTTTGGAAGCCTTGTTGGCATGGAGGTGCATGGCAGCAGAACAGTGTGCTCTGCAGCTGCATCACGGGATTCCTGCTCCAGGGTAAGACCTCTGTGGTGATATGCTCATAGGAAGGAAGACGGTTTAAGGTTTCCTGTTTATTTTGTAGTTAGGCCTCCTTGCTTGCCCTTTTCTTTTTCATCAGCCCTATCTCTGAGCTCTTGCTCCTGCATCCTATGTGCCATGGTGGCACCGAGCCCCAGCTAAAGCCCCACTGCCAGGCAGTGTGCCTCATCTCACCTCCCACTGCTGTGTGGAGCTGAGGCTCCTCTCACTCACTAAGCACCCCAAGCTGCACCAAAGGGTTGGCAGCTTTGCAGCTCTGCCAGGTGATGCCCTCTGCCAGACCGGAGGGCAAGGACCCTGGCAGCAGCTTGTTGGGAGCCAGGACACCTGGACTGCTGCCACCAAGAGGTGAGGTGGTGAGCTCTGGGCACCGTGGGTACTGCCAGCCTGGGAGCTCCTGCCCCATGCCACGTTTGGGCTCCTGTTTGCTCCTCATGCCACGTGGGGTTCAGTTTGTCCTCTGTCTCTCTCAGCACCTTGTAGGCTGCTGAGTCCTTTTATAGACAAGCACTGAGTGTATGGACTTGCATTCTCGTTTTGTGTCCAGCTTTATGGGAAAAGTTAGTGTGGCTTACCTGTAGCTACTGGAAAGAAGCCTGTGCTTCATTTTAGAAGTGTGCCATTTCAAACCTGCTATTAGAAATATTTGTGGACTCACTTTTTAAAATATTACAATGTTATAAAATCTTAAGCAAACAGAAGTTTCCAAAGAGCTGTTTGATTATTTTCAACTAAAAATGTATTTTAGAAAGACCTTGACTGTCATGCTGCCAGAAAGACACCTTGCCAGTTAAGATTTTCCCCATTTGGTTAAGGCTTCCTGTGCTTGATATAACCATCCCATATGGTGGTTTTGCTCCACACAATGTGACAGCTGAGGAGTAAGTTTTAAATTAATTGGCATCAACAGAGAATTGATGGTGTAAGAGCTATGCTTTAGGTTGAACAATTGTTCTGTTGCCTCAGATCATTACTGTAGAAGAAGCCAAACGACGGAAAAGCGTTTGCAGTTACTATGAAGAAGAAGATGATGATACTTTGCCTATCTTAAAGCATCACAGTGCTCTCCTGGAGAACATGCATATAGAGCAGGTATGGCTAGAAAACCCTGAAGTTTCCTTGTTAGTTGTGGTGCTGTCTCTGTCAAGTGTGGGATATTCTGCCTTCTGGAGGCAATGCCAATGCTTTTTAAGAGACTGGAAATTACTTAGTATGTTGGAGGGACCTTGTGCAAAGTCCTGTGTGCTGGAGCACCAGGTCACCTGCAGAGCTTATTTTTGAGTTGTCATATTGATGACTTGGCAACACTGTCAGTGCTTGGAGAGGAGGTGCAAGTTTTGAAATCTTACCCCACAGGTGGTGTGAATGCAGCCAGTTTGGCTCAGAGTACGAGGCCACATTCATGTGGCAGAGATGTAAAGCTGCTCCCTTGACAGCCATTTTTGACTCTGAAGCCCCTGCAGAAAGGGAGTAGTGTGGGGCACTGCCTGTGACCCAGCCTGCTGAATGTGTCACCATTTCCCTGTTCATTGCCCAGCTGGCGCGCCGCTTGCCCGCGCGAGTGCAGGGATACCCGTGGCGCCTGGCGTACAGCACTCTGGAGCATGGGACTAGCTTGAAGACTCTGTACCGTAAATCAGCATCTCTCGACAGTCCAGTTCTCCTTGTCATCAAGGATATGGACAACCAGGTAAGGAGTGCTTGTTCTGCAGGGACTGGACTGAAAGGGCAGTTATTAAAAGCAATCATTACGAAGTGCTAGTCGTACCATGAAGTGACATCATACCAAAATAAGACATTGGCATTTTCTATTATATTTTCTACTGCCGAAACTATACGTACAGCAGGAAAGGACTTAAGTGCTAATAAAAGCTCTAGACTTGCAATGAGTGCTCCTCATAATAGGGCCTTTGGAAGTATCTTTCTTAGGTATCTCAGTTAGCAAGCTGTCACAAACAATGCCTCTGTGGAGGTCTTGCTCTTCAGTAGCACCTAGAGTTAGTGTTCCTGTAGTCATTGTTGTCATTGGGCTTTTAACTTGCAGGATGCAAAAGATTTGGAGGGGTACTTGCTTATCTGATATGTTCTACTAGTTGGTTATTCTAACATGAAAATCAGCTCAGTTGTTCTTAGAAAGTATTTTGAAATGTTTGGGCTTTTTTCTCTTGAATTTTGTACTGTCCACAAAAGTAGTTTAATCATTTTATTTCAACAGATATTTGGAGCGTATGCTACGCATCCTTTCAGGTTTAGTGACCATTACTATGGCACTGGTGAAACATTCCTCTACACATTCAGTCCACATTTCAAGGTAAGTGGGTGTTCACTTTCTCAAATAAAATTTGTGGTCTCCACTTCTGAAGCATTTATGAGATTTTTATGAAGACAGCATATTTGAGTTTGGAAGATGTGCCAGCTCCTGATGAATGCAGTTAATCCTTCATTGCTGCAATGCAATACTTAAGCAAAAATGGCTATAATTACCTCAAGTGCACAGAGGACAGTCTGTAAGGGTGAGGAGAGGGTTTTATTTGGATCGAAGGGGGAAGCAGGGAGGAGGTAAGGAGTGGACTGTCAAAGACTCACCTTGGAAGGCAGTGATATCAGGAGTAGGGTATAATTTCATATGTGCTTAGGATCATAGTGACAACAAACCAGAGCTAAGAGTGCCACTGAAATACTCTTAATGCTCATGGCTTATGCATTTTTTCCCTATAGAACACATTGTTCCATTCTAAAAGAATACCTGTTGATTTAGAGATGCAAGCAGAATTTAAAGACAGGATTAGGGTGCCTTGTTCATAGTTTTAAATATGTATTGATCCTTTACTTTCTACCTATTACCTCTTCCCCTTTCAAGAAAGAAAATAAAATAAAAGATGACCACTCAAAAAAACAGCTGCTAAGAGTAGGTACCCAGTAGTTTTAAGAGTACAAGAATCCTCACAGTCCACATATATTTGTCTTTTTTACCCCCTCCTTAGATATTCAAGTGGAGTGGAGAGAACACCTACTTCATCAATGGAGACACTAGCTCTCTGGAGCTTGGAGGTGGAGGGTGAGTGAATGTTTCATTTTCAAATCATGTAACCAACTTTTGTGTTTTGTTAATGAGAATAGGGACAACAGCAGGTGCAAGAAAAAACTTACCAGTAAAATTTACTTTTAGTAAGCTGTTTAGGGCAGATATGTCACCAATCTGATTTCTGCTATAGACCCAGAGAAAGTTCATTTGCTTAAAGACTGATGTTAGGGCAAGTAGGGTTTGTTGCAGGGTTGTTTTGTGGACTGGGGCTCTTTTAGCTAGAAAAAAAAAAAGCCAGATGTTTTGGGTTGATACATGTCTCATTGCTGAAGAGGTTTGCCACTGGAAGATAATCTCAAAGGGAAGTTTTGCCATCAGCTTCTAGGGATTCTCATGCAGTCCTTATTAGGTTGTCATTATTCTGTTGATGCACAGAGGAAGGACACAAAGTGTGTAATCAGGTCTTGAGTTTGGAAGGTGTGAAGTCAAGGGCTAAGGCTGTATGAGTAACTGCCCCACGGAACATCCAGGCATGGTTTGCATCGGGAGTGCATAAACTCTCCTCCTATCCAGGAACTGTGTCCACATCCAGACAGCCAGGGAAGGGACACCAGTGTCCATGCCCTGGTGTCAGCTGCAGCTGGCAGTTCACACAGCCAAATGGCACGGGGGGCTGCGGGTGCACACTGGGTCCTGTGCTCTGCTCACTGCTGCAAGCAAGAGCAAGGGCACCACTCTGCAAGCTTCTTGGCGAGTGCTTTGACAGGACTGAGCTCTTCACATTTGGTCTGAGAGGTCCTCAGAATTCAGTACTTTTGCTGTTACAAATAACCCAAAATTTGTTGTGTATTTCCTTTTCAGTGGCCGGTTTGGCTTATGGTTAGATGCAGATTTGTATCATGGGCGAAGCAACTGCTGCAGCACCTTCAATAATGACATCTTAACTAAGAAAGAAGATTTCATAATACAAGATGTAGAAGTATGGACATTTGAGTGAAATGCTGACTGCCTTAAGGACTGGATCCAGTAGGCACTTCAAAGCTAACTAGAAGGTGCAGGCTGCCTCACAATGATACACGCTTTTGCCTCAAGTTTGTACCAGAGCATGACTACGCAAAAAAACCAACCAACCCAAGAATACAAGAACTGGTATTGAGAGGCAGTAAGAGACAGAACAGTAAGAGATCATTCTGAAAGGTTTTTTACTTCCTCCTCCAACACTCCTCCATCGAAGATATGATGCGTATGAAAACATTCATGGTGTACAAGTTGAAAACTTTTTATGTAACTGTGAAAAAGACTGTGGGAAATCTACTACATTCCATGTGTATTTATGTTCAACATACAAATGCTGACCAAAAATAAAAAGTTACTTTACCAAAATCTACAGCATATTGTTTGCCATGGAAAAGAATCAGAAATAGGGGTACACAGCACTTAAGGGAACATGTTTTTTTAAAAAATTATTTATTGTTATTGTATAGCAGATTTTTTTTTTGTAAATGCATTAGCTATGAGTGTTTTTCTTTTAATGTTTCAAATCTCATTTTGATAGATAATTACTATTGAGGTAGGTTTCTTATGCATTGGCATTTATTCTGAATCAATTTATTTGGTTTCTGAAGTTAATTTTTATACTTTTATTTTGTAAATGAGATTTGTTTTTCATTATGCCCTGATTAGAGGGGGTTTTTTTTTGGCAGAAACACTTGAGTGCATAATTCTGTTTCATTTTCTTTTCCTGGGATGAGGGAGAACGTGGACAGTACTTATTAACTCTGCTGTCACACCCCTGTTAATAGATTAGTATTTTGGCAGTGTATGGAGACACTGGGCAAAGTGCCACCTGGTGTATAGACTGTATCAGCTCTGTGCAGTCCACGAATTGGGATGGCAGGCACTGAGCATCTGCCTTGGGATTACTCAGCTGTTTATGAAGGACATTTCTAAGAGAGAATTTGTTTCTGTATGACCACCAAACAATTCAGAGTAAGCCACTCACTGTGCTTTTATGAGCATTTTGCTACAAGCTGACAGATTTGTTAATAAAAAAATACAATTGAGATTTAGAGAAGAATGTTCTCTTCCTAACAGGCCACATTAATGTAAAACTTGCTTTCTTAGTAGTTAAATATGTGATTTTCTTTCCCTGCCCCCCCAAAAAAGGATTGAAGCCACAGGCTGGTTTAGGATTTGACAGGCAAGTAAATATTCTTGTCGGTTGTTAATGAAATTATCAGATACTGCTCCCCCTGCCAAAGCTGAAATGACTCTGTATTACCGAATGAAAATCTTGGTAAACAAGGAGAGTGTGACAGGACTGGCAAACCTTCACTGTTTGCTAAGGATCTCTGCTTTGCCATTAAGCTGTGGGTTTGTTTACATAGTCCAGACTTAACATTAGGATGGTGCCCTGCCCTTAGACTTTGAATGTGTCATTGTCCTGAGAAAAGCAGGTTTTAGAAGCAGTAGTGTGCATTGAAACAGTAGAGTCTAATTCTGGACTATTTTTACCTGAGTAATACAACTCAGTTTAGTTACTGCTCTTCCCTTTTTGAATAGATTGAATTTAAAAAAAAAAATAAAAAAGAAGCCGAATGGTTTTCTTTCAAAAGCATTTCTAAATCTTAACCCTGCACAGAAATTTCACAGTCTAAAACATCAATGCTATACACAGTAAGCCTGTAACACGCTGCACGTGAGCTTTTCACACCTCCCTTCTCTGTGATCTACTGCAGCCATAAATAAAGTTCTTATTGGTAATGCTTTAAAGTGTTTTCAAAGTTGCTAACAGCATAATGCCTTGAAGATACCCAGAATATCTAACACTGTTTGCCCTTTCAAATGGTGGCAGACCAGTTAATAGTAAAACAAAAAAGGCAGCAAAAAAACCCCCACAATAAATGAAACCAAACCAACCAAGTTCAACATTTTACATACATTTCACTATTGCTACCTACAACTTACTCCATTATGTTATCCTTGTCAAAGCATATCTAAATGCTGTGGTCTATATTCAAAACAGTGTTGTTCAATCAAAATTCTGTGACCCTTGAAACTATGAATATTGAATATATGTAATGCAGTGCTATCACAATATTTTCAATAAAGGAATTTATGCATTCAGAAACTTGTTACAGATGGTTCCTCTTTTATTCACAAGCTTTAGAACATTTCAAGGGTGAAAGGATGCAGCCTGAGTTCCAGGTTATGCTGACAAATGCTGCACCTACCGATAAAGGAGAATTCCAGCAATACCATATTTTAGAAACACAGGTAAAGAGATTGGAGCTTTTGGTTGGGTTGATGGGGTTTTGTGTGTGTGTATGCTGTGTCCTAAAATAGAGCTGTGTTTTGAGTTAACTCAGAGACAGACTGACAAAGGGCTAAGAAATACCATTAAACAGTTAAACAGTTGACCGAGTAGTTCTTGCTGCTTCTCTTGGCTGTAGGGAATGACGTATTCCCTCACCATTTTTGACCAACCTGGTCCCAGAAGTCAAAAGTCCACATACATCATTTTTGTATGCATCCTTTTCATGTTTTTAAAATGTTCTTGTAGTTTTATTTCTGCTCAAGCAAGACAAAGGAATACAATTTCTTGAAAGTATTTAATTCTTGAGTCTTACTGTTCTTTGTCGTATACAGAAGCAGCATTAAGAGAAAACAAACTGTGATTACGTGTGAAATGGAATAAGTGGCTATCCATGAGCCTTGCTTTGAGGGAAATGGCTGTAAGAACTTTCTTAAAGTAATAGGAAGATTATGGTCACTAGTAAGTTTTGTCTCAGGGAGAACAAAAGGTTGTTGCTGCAATGTAAAGCATGTGTACTGCAGTGGTACTTGGAGAAAGGTTTTTGGTTCAGGACTGTTAAAATGCTCAGTCACAGTAATGCTTGACCCAGGGAAAATACAGATGTTTGATTTGGTGCTGGGTCAAATGCCCCGGATATTTTGCATGAAGCTGGCTTTAGGGCAAAGGAAAATCTAGTTACTTTCAGAATAATCCTTTTTTTGTAAACTTCCATGATTTTGTGTGTTTGTAGCAGAGAAAAGAAGCAGGTTAGGTCACTGCAGAGGGACTGCCTCACTCCACAGGTCAGTAAATCTGGCAAATGAGGTGCTTCAGGTAGGATAGCTAACTATGTCCTGTTTTTACAGGCACAGCATTTTTAAAAAATCTCAGTCACAATTTTTCGTCTCCCTTTTAAATGCTATAGCCTGTCACCTGTGGGATGAGTACTTTGTGCCTTTTGGGCTGCATGAAGAGTACAACTATTGAAATACTATGGTAAGTGATTCTACAGCTCTGGTCTAATGAGCAGTGCAAATGGTTTAAAATACAAACTATTCAGCAAACATTTTTAGAAACTGAAGGCTAGCTACCAGTTTCAAATACCTTCTGTTACCTTTGGAAAGAGTTGACAGGATGAGGGTGGTGAAGCACCAGATCAGGTTGCCCAGAGCAGCTGTGGCTGCCCCATCCCTGGAGGTGCTCAGAGCCAGGCTGGATGGGGCTCTGAGCAACGTGCGCTGGTGGCAGGTGTCCCTACCTCCTGGCAGGGTGCTGGGAACTAGATTCTAGAATGCCACGATTTTGATGTGCTCAGAATGCATTAATTTCTTTTCATCCCCAGTTTGCCCGGTGAAATCTCACAATGAGCAGGGTTTGTGTATTTCCACTGGCTTTGCGGGGCTGTCACTTGGTGCTCGGCTGGAGGATCGACCTGAAGCGTGGAGGAAAGTCACAGAATAGAATCATAGAATCAGCGGGTTGGAAGAGACCTCGGGGATCATCGAGTCCAACCCTACTCTCATTACTAGACCATGGATGGCACTAAGTGCCACATCCAGTCTCACCTTAAAAACCTCCAGGGATGGTGAATCCACCACCTCCCTGAACAGCCCATTCCACTGCCTGACTACTCTCTCTGTAAAAAATCTCATCCTAATATCCAACCTAAACCTCCCCTGGCAGAGCTTGAGTCTGTGCCCTCTTGTCCTACTGCTGGTTGCCTGCGAGAAGAGACCAACTCCCACCTGACTCCAACCTCCTGTCAGGGAGTTGTAGAGGGCGATAAGGTTTCCCTTGAGCCTTCTCTTCTCCAAAGCCGGCGATGTGCCCGCCAGCGGCTGCGGCCGCGCCGGGGCGCTGGGATAGCCGGGATTGCAGGGATGGCCAGGAATTGCAGGGATCGCCAGGGATTGCAGGGATCGCCGGGATTG
>NW_008661474.1:0-756 GCF_000695815.1 Acanthisitta chloris
CCTCATGTGGCTTCCCCTCAAAGTCCTTCCCCACCTTCATTGCCTCCATTGGACACCCTCCCTGTAGGGACTTTCTGCTGTACCTCTTCTGGTCCTCTTTAAGTGGATGCACATTACTCATCATTGCTTCTACCTTACCCTCAATGTGTGCCTATCTGGAACAGAAGAGTCTCATGCTGGCTCCTAGGATTGTATTAACCTTTTTCATAGTTGCAGTGTGTGGGTAATCATGATTATCTTGCCATATAAACAGTCTACTGAGTCTTTGTTGTTTACAATAGCAATGGGTGAGTTTCCATCATTAAGAGAAATTCTTAGTTGTGGTCCACAAGGGTGTGACCTTATTTATATTATTACTGGTTCTCATCCCACTGCAACTGTCAAGATCATCCTATTCTTTATCATACCATAGAAACACAGAATGGTTTGGGTTGGAGGGGACCTTAAAGAACATCCAGTTCCAACCCACTGTCATGGGCAGGGACACCTCCCACTAGACCACTTATGGTATTAATGAAACTTCTGGGGATTAAGAACTTTGTATTCAATGCTTTATTAGCCCTTGCTAATATATGTATTTTTTTTCTGTCGGAGGAAACATCTGTTTCATGTGAAAGGGCTGAGGGAGCTGGGCCTGCTCAGAGGACTGAGAGGGGACCTCATCAATGCACACAAATATCTGAAGGGTGGGTGTCAAGAGGATGGGAATTGACTCTTTTCTGGTGGTGCTCAGTGACAGGACAAGGGGCAATGGGC
>NW_008661475.1:0-66001 GCF_000695815.1 Acanthisitta chloris
CTTCGCGCCGGGCGCGGGCGGTGTCGCTCTCCGGCGGTGCCGGGGCATAGACAGGCGCTGCCCGCCCTGGCTGCCGCAGGGGGTAAGGACTATGTACTGTCGCGTTCCGGTGGCTGCGCCCGCGATCCGAGGGCTCCTGTTACACTGCGCGCGTACGCGGGGCGTGCTCCCCTTGAACCCATTATAGGATGTGTCTTCTTAGGGGTGGGTCGTTTGGCTCTTTGCTGTGAGCACAGACTTGTGTGGTTCCAGGTCAGGGTTTTCACATATTGGTGCTTGCTTAAGCACATCTGTTTGTTTGAGAAAAGTTGGTAAGTAGTTCTGGGCTCTACAAGTTTTGTACCTTGTTATCTCCTTAACTACAGTTAAGTATTGTTTGGGGAATCTCATTTTCTGTATGGACAATATTCCATCCTTCTCCTTGCAGCAGGTGTTTATCTTCTTACTCTTTTCCTAACTTAAACTTTCCTGTCATAGAATCATAGAGTATTAAGGGGTTGGAATGGACATTAGAGATCATCCAGCCCCAACCCCTTGCTCTGGGCAAGGACATTTCCCACCAGAGCAGGTTGCTCAAGGCTCATCCAACCTGGCTGTGAACACTGCCAGGGTTGGGGCAGCCACAGCCTCCGTGGGCAACCTGGGCCAGTGTCTCACCACCTTCACAGGGAAAAACCTCTTATTAATATCTAGCCTAAATTTCCTCTCTCTCAGCTTGAACCCATTACCTTTAAGAAAAGCAAGACCACATGTCAGAGATCTCGCAGCCTGTAAGGAATATTGTGCCAAAATACATCCTAAATCCTTTATCAAGTAAACTGACTTTTATTTCTCAACAATGTGTTGCAATACTCTGCCATTATCTTACTGTAAGAATATGTAATCATTAAAAAAAGTTTTGAAGTCTGGTTCTTAGCACCCCCTGTTGTGCTGGAGTAGTTCTGAAGGAAAGATCTAAAAATGTAGATACTGAAAATAAATGTGAACATTGAAAGATGGGGGGGGGGAAAAACCCTTTGAGCTGCAGAGAATGTTAGGTAACCTATGTATGTTCAGTGTTAGGTAATTTGTGTTTAATTTTCTTAGAGCTACTCAAACCTTTTCACGTAGGTGTCAGTCACTCCAAACAGTTAAAACTTTTCCGGGTTGCCTGCAGTGTTGGGTCTCCACTGAGTCCCTTCAGCAGTGAACATGAGACTGCTTGGACCACTTGAATTGAAAATTCCTTCTCAGTTTTGTATCCTTGTTATCAGCATGGAAGTAAAACCCAGTGCTGGTGGTAATCCTGAGGTAGAGGCACTGGGAGTGCCTGCTCTGGCTGCACCAGAGAGGCCTTAATCTGAGGAGGGGATAAGAAACCTGTTGTGTTCCCATCCCTGGCAGATGTCTGAGTCTCCTGACTCACCTGAAAGAAATCCTGGAGAAGATATTTGGTTGAGTAGCAATGTGTAAGGAATAGTTTAACTTTGTACTGAGGTGGTTTCAGTTTGTGCATCTGCTGGCCACAGGGTTGGGATCTAGGGAACCTTCACAGTTGGTTTGCTCATGCTGGAAATGAAAGTCG
Organism: Acanthisitta chloris; assembly: GCF_000695815.1. Lineage (NCBI taxonomy): Eukaryota > Metazoa > Chordata > Aves > Passeriformes > Acanthisittidae > Acanthisitta > Acanthisitta chloris. Next base: position 1,565 of record NW_008661475.1, read on the forward strand.
TTTTAGCCTTGCTCAGATATACAATTGAGAAAACTATTCCTTCCTGTGCAAGAAGTTTGTACAAAAAGCTGAAAACTCTCTGTAGTGTATGTGTCATCTTTATGAAGTTAGTTCTTTATTTGCCATCCCTGTTATTCTGTCACTTTCTTACTGAAAGCTTTATACAAACTGAAAATACACATCTGCAGGTTTGGGGTAGTTAGTGATGTCATGCATAAGCAAACCTCAGTGGAACTGAACATTGTTAGAGCTTGTGGTGGGAGGGGATGTGGAAAAGGTCCTTCAGAAGGTTAAAACATTCAGGTAACTTTGGTTTTTGATGCTTATCATAGAGAATCTCTGAGGATAAGAGCAGAGAAGTGGACTTTCTGATAGCTAAATAATTCTTTGTATTCTGGTATTAATTTCACTTCACTTTAGAGCATCCCCATCTCCTGTTTTCCAAACGGTGCTATGCTTCCCAGCAACCTGTACTTGCTCAGTAATATGTAAAACCCTAGTCAGCATTCTATGGGATGTCACTTCTGGTTCAACCAGCTCTCCACATTCAGGCTGGGTGTACCAGCCATGCTGTTGTGAAACAAGAAATGGGATGTGGAGTATACATGTTCCAGGAGAACAAGTAAGCAGGTTTCTGGGGTGTTGTAATCTGCTTGTGCCAACACCTTTACTGTAAAGGCAGTGCAGGCACAGTGAGGTGACACTGGTGCAGTTCCTGCTTAGCTGCTGACAGAGGTCAGGGTCACACTCTCTGAGTGTGGAAGGATCCTACAGACCAGATTATGTCCTGCTTTGAAACTAAGCTGATACTGTTCCTGTCTTACCTCTGCACTGTAGCATAAAATGCAAGTTTGATTCTGTGTAGCCTTGATAAACAGATCCCAGTTTATCTAAAAAGCTCTGTACTTGGATTCACCTGAAGAAGAAACGACCCAAACCTTATTCATTCATACCTTACTGAACTGTACAAATAAATGGCAACTTCCATCATATGGGATAGTATTTCCTGCAGAAAATCCATGTAAATGTACTTGAAGGACTGAAAAATGTACAAAGTCTAATAATAATGAGTTATACTGAGTAACTTGCGGTGAAGTCTTACCAGGAGTTGGTTTTTGGTTCTAGGCAGTTCCACCAGTTATGGCTTTTATCATATTGCCTCTCAGCTGTGGAAGGAAAGACTTGCTCTGCAGTCCTGAACATCACTGCTGCCTAACACTGATAGCTTTTGTCTTGTACACAAGTGTTGGTTCAGTTACTTGGAAGTGTCTTATACATGCACAGGGTATAAAAAGTATAAGCATTTCAGAGTATTTCACATGTTTCAGACACAGTTAAAATTATCTCTTCCCCTGTGGGCACTTAGTGCATCAGGTAACCCTGGTATGGTGGTTTTCTATCAAAAAAAGAGTTTGAAGTTTATCTTCAGTTTTGGTTTTCCTTTGAATAGGACTTTTTGCCCGTACACTGTTGCTATATCTGAACACTTCCCATTTTCTGTTTACTTCTAGTGAACTTTTGATACAAAGAGCAGCATCATGCTGGTTGTGAGCTCATTAGTGCTGATTAGTGCAGTATAATGAAGTGTGCTGGTTCAAAAGATAACTTCTGAGGCTTTGGAGATGTTATCACTGTAGTTGGGAATTTTATTTAACCTAGAATTTTTAGTCCTTTTAAATAATTACAATTATCATATCCTGGTGCCTGTCTTCTCTTGGTACTAGAATCCATACAGAGGTGCAGACAGGTCCTGTCTGTGACAGAATTGGCTCTTTGGCTTTAGTGTGGTTAAACACTGGTCCTGGAGCTGGTAAGGAGGTGATGGCATAAGCCAGTGCTGCACTGGGTGAGTGTAGCTGTGCTGAGAGTTGTGATAGATCAGCTCTTCTGAAAATACATCCCTAAAATTATCGTGTCTACAGTACCAAGTTTTTACTAAGGCAGCTGATCATAAGCTTGGAGTTTAGATACCTCTTAGCCACTCCCCTGTGGCTTTACCCAAAAGTGAAAGCCCCTGAGTTGAACAGTGTGGCAGTTTTGGTGCTAGAACTAGATATTTGTTGGCACAGATCAGTCCTGTATATTAGTGTTTTATACACCCCAAAATGGGCACACAGGTACTTGAATTAATCTGTGTTTCCTGGGTTTAAGCATTTGAGAGTTCCTTTAAATCATCCCAAATCCAAAAGGAACTTGGTGCAAAGTAATACGTTAATGTGTCCTTTTTTAAAGGGAGCCAGAGGCTGGATGACAACAGGCAGTACTATTGTATGGGTTTGGTGTACTGTTTGTGTTCACAGTGAAGTTTTGACAGCAGTGATTTGTGTTTTAGCATAGGTGTCTGAGCATTCAGCAGCAGATGTGAGTTTGGCAGGAGCTGCACTTCTGGATAAGTAGTGCCACAGCTCCAGCTGATGGAAGTACTTGATTACAGCCCAAGGGCTACATCGTGGGACAGCTCTGTCCCTTTGCAGTCATATAACCTGGAGTGCAGTGCCAAGTGGTGACTTCCCCTGCTTGTGATCCTTTGGGTTTCATCCGGTGGCAGTAGAGTCATTCCTGGAACTCGATAGTTGCCTGAGAAGCTGCTCTGAGTTTTGACTCATGTTAGCAAAAAGGGTCACTCAACACAGAGCAGTTTCCTAGGTGCATGTCCAGTGTGGTCATCAGATGTTTCTGTTGGCTTGAAGGAGAAGTTCTGTAGGATAGGATCGGGAACACACAGTTGGGGTCAAGACAGTGCTGCTTTTTTTTGATCTCAGGAGTTTTAGGTTGGGTTTTGGTCATCTCAGCAATCTTCTTCCCACAGTGCTGAAGTTCCCTCAGGAGCTATCACTGCACTTAAGTTGTGTGATCAGCATGAGCAGTCAGGAGTCCTAGCATTGTCCCCCATCCCAGTGACAATCACTACTTGACTGTGAAAATGTCTTTGTTCATATTGGGGCACATTTGTAAGCAAACCATTCACCACATGGCAGAACCTAGTGACATGTCATCATTATATCATGAACTTGTAGATTTCCCAGAATTGCAAGAAGTGCAGGCTGAGGAGTATTGACAGTGTGTTCGTTCTCCAGTGTTTGCCCTGTATCCCAATTATAGAGTTTGGAGTTAAATTCATATTTGAGTCACTCATCAAACTATGTTTTGCCATCTTTTTCTACTGGTGGCTGCAAATATTTTGGTCTTGTCAGGAAATCTAAGCTGAATAAATGAACCAGCTCTTTCTAATAATATATTTTGTAGACTCCTGACTAACATAATAAGCCGCAGCTGCCAAGCTCTCTGTGCAGAAACGTGGGAATGCTGACCCAGAGCTGGTGATTGAAGTCCTGCTTTGGCCAGGAAAGCTTGCTGATGCTCTCAAGGCAGGTGATTGGAAGTAGGAGAGAAATGCTAAGGGATTTGAGACTTGGAGAACTCTAGTTTTCAAATCTGAAGCTCTCTGGTGACATGGATGTCTGTTGAGTTGTCATTCTCATGAGGAGCTTGAGTCATTGAGGAAGATCTGACACTGAACCCTGTCTCATTTGGAAGGCTTGGAGTGAGCTGGAAATTCCTTTACTGAGGAGTGTGTTGATGCAGATGAACACATGCTCTGACTGAACATGAGTGGTAACAGCACAGGCTGTTTACTGAAGAACTTTAATGTGATTGTTGAGCAGTGTAAATATGTGTATCTTCATAACCATACACAGGCGCCTGCATGGCTCATAATCCACAAGGAGAGACAAGAAAACACATTTCTGGAAGAGTTGGCTTTGTGATTCCAGTTAAGAGTGTATTTCTAACCCATTTTCAGTTGTATGAGATGTGTGTAGGTCATCCATAAGTTTAGAAAATGTTGTAGTATTGCAAGTTTCTTTATATAGAAAACTTCTCTAGGTTGGCTGTGTTTGAAAATAGGTGTGTTGCTGACCAAACTTTTACAGCTGCTCAGATGATACTCTCTAGATTTTTAAAACATTGGGAGCTTGGAATTACAATAACCAGCACAGTTTATTTTTTCCTACTGTAAGTTTGTTCCTCACTGGATTAAACAGTTTCTAGCCTAACCTAGCAAATGGGTTATGCATTGCTCTTCCACACAAACTGTGGCAAGAGAGTCATTTACTTATTTGCCAGACTTTTAAATCTTAAGTGAAGCAGATGCTGAGAAGCTACACTTCTGAATTCCATCTTTATCCGCAGAAATAATCCACAGTCAGAACTTTATTTGATCAAAGTAATTTAGAAGTGGTTTCCTTTCACTATATCCATAATTCTGAGGGTGTTTGTTTGGTGGGTTTTGTGGTTTATTGGGGTTTTTTTAAACTTCTCTGATTCGACAGTAAGTCACAACTGGGGAGCACTGGTGTGTAGGTGTGGTTTGAATTTCTTTAGCAAGGCCACAAGGCTTGTTAGCAGTATCCTGTGGTTCTGTAAGACTTGAATTGTTCTCCAATCCCACTGCTCTTGCTCAAGGCTGTCTCTGCATTAGCCAATTCTAGGCATAGCACCTTGGGATCAGTTTGAATATTTTGCTATAAATGCGTCTGCTGATTTAACTGCTCAAAACCCATGAGACAAATGTCAGTCTTGGATAAATCTGTGTGCATCTGCTACATCTTCTTATCAAAGGAGAATAAAAAACCCTTGTGGAAAGAAAACTCTCCCTGGGTATTGCTAAGAAAATACTTTGGGGGAATATGTTAGAGATCACTTATTCTGCAGTGTGTCTGTAGAGGTGTTTAGTGCCTTCTTTTCTTATATTGAGTACATGAACTGTGTAAATGACCATGATGTGCCCAGAAGGTGGGAACTCTCTTGCTCAAAGCCTCCACTGCTGGAGGTCAGTGAGGCTGTGGACATTGGTGGTGACCATTAAAATATGCAGTGAAATAAAACATTCTTTTGTTTTGAAGTGTTCTAATGAACTATAAAAATCTCCTTGTGGAGAGAGAAGTAGAAAAAGAATCTCTGAGATGTGGTTAATAACTGCTGAAGAACATTGCTTTTAGCTGTGGTTGGGGTGGGGGTTTTTTTAACCTTCTTATGCTTCTTACCATATAAAGGCACTTTTTTTCACATGATCACACATGATGGCACTGCTTCCCTCCCCCCTGCTACTCTTCCCAGACTTCAGTTTCTTAGTTATGGAAACTTAGACACCATTCTGTCTTTTTTTGGCCCAGGAACTGGTATGGCAAACAGTGTTGCTCTGTCATTAGACTGGTGTGAGTAGCAGGGAGAGGGGCATGAAGTGGAGATTTTCTTAGTTCTTCTGCTGCCTGCAACTCTTGTTTGTTCCACAGTGTGGAGAGAATCCCAACTACTGGTAGACTGATTGCATGGACTTTGTTCTCTTGGTCATCAGAACTTCAGTGGGTTGTTTCTGAAAGGAATATGTTTGCTGTTTCCTTAAGTTCTGTTCTCCAAACTGCTGTAGACCTTGCAGTCCCTTTCCCTTCCACTGCTCATAAAGTTCTCTGAAGAGTTTTTGGTAGTAATTTTTTTCATACTTTCTCCTCCTCTGTATCTGTCCCTCTCCATCAGATTATGTACCTAACAGTAATGCATGAGTCAAGAGGGACTTTAGGAATGCTATGAGGAATGGGTGAGCAGAAGCACCTGGAGATCATTTGAGTTCTCCATGGGCAGGCAGAGCCTCTGGATTTGTGTGAGCTGTGGAATGACTGCACAGCAGTGTCACTGGGGAGGAGCTGAGAGTTGTGGCCAGTGCTGAGCTGGAAATGAACCAACAATATGTTCTCCTGTTAGTAGGGCAAACTGCACATAGGGGGAAATCAGGAGGAACATCTCAAGCAATTTCAGCTGTGATGTTTTTTGTTCACCAAGTTTAGTGTTAGTTCAGCAGTTTTTGATATAATAACCAGCTGGAGATTATCTTGATATTTAGGATTCTCCAGGATGAGAGATTTCTGATTTTGCTTTTAAACTCCTTTCCCTATGTTAGTTTTTAGTATTTGTCATGGCGTGTTATGTGACTTAAAAGTCTGTCCCAAAGCTTTGTTTCCTGACCAAGCAGCAGCTCCAAGGTGAGGCAGCCTGGAAACCAAGCTGGATGTCTGCAGGTGGTTAAGGTGAATTGCTGTTCCCAGAGTGACTCACAGGAGTCAAGGATGGTCTGGGGTGTATAGAAATGCAGTGCTTGACAAATGCTAAGAGCAAGTCAAGGTAAAAGGGCATATGGGGAATTAAGAGGGAGGAGGTTTGTTTTGTTATTAAAAACTACTAAAATATTGAGAGTAAACTTTAACTTAAAGCCAAGTTATCAAATCACTGCTACTGACATCATGGCAGCAGACCAAATCCTGTGCATCTTCTAACTGAGGCTTAGGAGCAGTGTGCCAAACATCCTCTTACTGCGCATTTCCTTGCATCCAGGTTCATTTTGAAGTACACCTCACGAAACTTGTGCTGCAAGTTGCTTTGGTGAGGTGCAGAGAGGGAATTGTTCCAGGCTGTTGTACTTGTGCAGTTCTCTCTACTGTGGCCAGAGTGGTGAAGCAGTGAATGTGTCTGCTTTGGAATGGGTCAAGGGCATGAGCATAAAATGAGGAACGTTGGTGATTTGATTATCAGGTATTTGCTGAGTGCTAAAATCCAGAATTTTAAGTGTTAAATGTGCGCATTATTTATGTGCAGCTAAGCAGACTCAAGTGTTGAAGCTTGTCCCCAGGCTCTGTAGACTGAGGCTTTGAGGCTTTCTGTGATAGCTCCTTCTCCCTTGGGCACTTGCATGTCTCCATCTGTGTGTGTGTGTCTTGCTCTGCTGTCTCAGAGGTTCGGGCATTGTGTGTTTGTATGTGAAACTTCAAAGGTGTGGGGCTTGTGTCAATGGCATACCAACACTGCTCCTCTTCCTGCAGAGGATAAACCCTGTGAATCCCAAACTGCACCACGTAATCATATTTTGCCAGGGCTTGTTCACTGTCCAGTGAAAGATGATTGTTTTCTTGGTAGGTACTTTAAAATGTTCCATATTCCATTCTTTCAGGCTCCATGTTGTGTGTGTATGTGTTTGGGATCTGTTAAAAATCCAGAGGTTTGAATGTCATGGTGAGACTGGGCATTGCCAAAGTACAGAGCTGAAGTTACAGGGAGGGAAAAAAATACTTTTGCGTTTATAGGTATTTGCTCATGCCAGTGTAGTAGATTCTGGGCTGTGCATACCAAAATACTCAAAAATCTTTGGAGTATTTCCAAATACGAACAGATCAATAAACCTTTCAGGCAGAGCAGTTTATTGGGGCTTAGCCAGTGATTAATTAAAGTGTCTGTTTCTGTGGTTTTAATGAAGAAATAGGAAGTCTTATTTTTTCCCCATTTTCTGTGGGAATAGACTGACTGGAATGGGGAAAGCTGCTAAATCCTTTCCTACCAGTGTGCATTGTCAGAATTTAAAACCCATTTCTAGGAAAGTTTTTTCATAAATAGAACGCAATAGAGAATGGGTAAATGTATCCTGGGAGCAGAGCCCTGAGGAAATCTGCTTGCTGCAGAGAGCAGGGATATGTTGCATAATAGCAGTGTTGTGTAACACAGGTCAGTGTTTGTGTCCTGAGTTTTGTGCTTGGGTGTGTTCTGGACCTGCAGCACCCGTGGATACTTAAGGAATCTTTCTCAAATTGTAAGAACAGTCTCTTTTTAAGTTTAAACTTGCTATACTCACATCTGCATGTCTCCTAGGCAGTTGTTGGAGATCTGCATGTCAAAACACAGCAGCAATTGCTGCTGCTGGAGTTTATGTAATTCAAAAGTGGGAAGAAGATTTTTAAGCACTCAAAGGATAACGTTAGGCAAATTTTTCTGCTGTTACAGGTTTGGGTTTTGGCTGCTTTTGACAAAAAAATATAATTTCATCACTACAGGACTAAGCTGGGCAACTTTGCACTTCATTATTGCATCTCATTTTTTACCTTATTTTATGTTCCTGCTTGACACAGTAATTCTCCATGATAAATAGTGGGAAAGATACCATTGTTTAGACATAGCACTGATTGTAATGTAAGAGCTTAATCTCTCAATTCTATGTTCCAAAAATCAGCTGTAGTAAGAAAAGTACTCATAAAATTACGTGAGATTTTTGAGAGCCTCACAAAGATGTACAGTTTTCAGACTTTTGGTCATCTTGTTTTGTAAATCTGATAAAATGTCTTTTTCCAGTAGAGTAAGAAATTGAAACACAAAGCTATTCAAGGAAGTGGTCAAACTCATGTATTCTTCATTAGATCTGAAATTTGGCATATTTTAAAAATTTTTTCCTGTGTTCTGAGTGGATTTATCCAGTGTGCTGTGAAGGGAAAGTATGATCAATCTTTCCAGAAAAATGCTATCTGCATAGAGCACAAACAAACTCTTGCCCGCTGTGAGAGATGGACTCAGTGGCAGCCATGCAGATTAGTTTTGGCACTTTACAAGTGTATCCTCAGAAAAATGTGGTAGAAGCTGCTGCCAGTGCTGATTTTACAATGAGTTTGGTAGTGTGGTTTTCTGAGTCTTGTAGGTTGTAAGCAAACCTGCAGCTCTTAGCTATTTTGGGACTCTCTAATTGAGTTTAAAATACTTGGAAGACAGTTTATTTGAAATCAGATGGTTTCAAAAAAAAGAGGAATCCCATGTTCTGTTGATCTGCTGCTAGATCTGCAAGTGTATTGAAAATAAACTTAAGATACTTTGCATTGGTGTTCTTACCTGAGGTGGTTCTTCTCTAACCCTGTGTTTTCCCCAATTGTCCTGAACCATGATTTGAACCCCTCTGTGCTTGCTGCAGTGCCAGTAACTACTATCAGTTTTCACTGTTTGTGTAACACTGTGAAAGTGCTTGTTTTAAACCCTACATGGATGCGTTGAACTGTCTAATAGGTATTTAAAGACTGAGTAGAGAGAGACACTTGGGGAGTTTTTAGCACTCGTTTTCCTTTGCTGCTTATCCATTTCAGGGCCATGTCCTTTAAGCTGCATGTTCTGGTCAGTGGTAGCGTAGTGTTTGCAAAGTCTTGCAAAGCTTACACTCTGCAGGGGAATAACCTTCAGGCCACTGTTTTGAAACATCCTTTTCTTTTGATGTGCTCAGGTATTACTCACTGCATTCCACCCAAGTTGCTTTCACTTAATTAAAAATAACTATTAACTGGGCAAGGAGGTTTTAGGTACCAGTTACTGCCCTTCATTAATGCTGAGCTGTACTTTTTGGGTGCACCATATGAAATATGGCAAGATTAGACCTAAATCAGATTGTTTGCCAGTAGTATTGAGTTGTCTGTAAGTAGTGACAGATTTAGTATAATATGACTCTCTCTGCAAGCTGTACCAGTTTGATGGTTTTGTTTTGATTTAGTGAAGTTGTGTGACTAGCTTCAGGTGCATCATTGAAGTCAATATCTGTCAGTTAATTTTCAAAACTTACTGCGAGATTCATTTTGATATGGAAGAAACAACCATACCCAAATAGGGTGATAAAGTAGCAATGCTGCTACATAAATGCTAGTGCTATGGTTGAATGTGAGAAGAAAGTGTTTTACTCTAAGGGTGGTGAGACACTGGCCCAGGTTGCCCAGGGAGGCTGTGGCTGCCCCAACCCTGGCAGTGTTCACAGCCAGGTTGGATGAGCCTTGAGCAACCTGATCTGGTGGGAGGTGTCCCTGCCCATGGCAGGGGATTGGGACTAGATGATCTGTTAAGGTCCTTTCCAACCCCTAAAAGTCTATGATTCTATCTCTGTGGCCTTAATTTGAGTACCTGAATTAAATGGGAGCCTATCTCTGTGACTTCTTTGCTTTTTAAAACAGATGGATTTGGGGAGCTTCTCACTTTTCTTGACACCTTGCTGCCCTGGGTGTAAGGTCACCCTCTGGTCTTTAACTCTTGTCCAGCAATGTCCCTCTGATTGCTCAGTAGTTTTAGTAAACCTGCTGCCCTGTGGCTCTGCTGGGAAAGAATGAAGGGCTCTGGTGCCAGTGTACTTGTTGTGACAGTTGAGGAACAGGGATGGACATGTCAGGTGCTGTCACAAGCTCTTGAGCTCTGTTGTCCAGTTGCTTCTGCCTAATTCTCTTAATTTCCAGTTTTTCTTTTGCCTGTGGCTATTTGTCAGGTCTCCAATTCACTCTCTCTTTCTTCCCTGACCTTGCTCTTCAGTGCTTTTACTTCTGTAGTTCTCCCACTCTACTCTGTGGTTCTTGTAACTTCTGTTTGGGGTTTCCTTGTCTGTGTGGTGCTAATCCTGCTTTCAGTTCCATGGCAGATGTGCTTTCATTTATTCCCCATTTCAGTTGCATTTGCTGGGCTTTCTCTTGTCACCTTAGCTCAAAAGTAGACCTAGTTATTTATCTACCAGTGTTTGGGGGGGGCCCTATCTATGCTCAGTGAGTGAATTATGTATTCTCCATGTATCCCCAAATACATTCACCCCCCAAATGTGTCTCAGCTTTGAAAGGAGGAAACTGCTAAGGATGCATGGAAAAATGTCATATGAAAGTTAAATTCACAATTCAAATTGTTCTAAGAGTGTAGTGAACTAGAATAGCAATTAATTGGCAACATTACTATCCAGAAACAATAAAATAAGAGCTGTGTTTGATGTTGGAAAAAATCTTGCTGTTGCTTCTGATTGTGTGCATTAAGGAAAAAATGGATTCTTCCATTTAAACCCTTGTTGATGGACTCTAAAATCAAAATAAAGTTTGGTGCTTTGCTTGAAGTAGGAAACTGGATGTTATTACTGTGCATTCCACATTGTCCTCTAACATTTGCATCCTCACACTGCCAGTACTAGAGGAGCTTTAGCTATAGACACATTGAATTCCGACACTGTAGTTTGATAAAAAAGAGATTTAAAGGAGATATGTTGGGGCATTGGTTTGTCCCAACAAAAGGCAAAAAGTAGGATACTGATAACTTAAATGAGTATATTTGACTGGAGTAGATGTCTTTGGTTTCACTTGGTAACTGATTCTGCACCCAAGGCCTGCCTTTCTAAAGCTGATTTGTTTGGAGAGCTCACCCAGTGTGTGTGTGACCATCTGTATGTATGTGCACACACTCTGTGTCTAGCCACAAATACCTGACATCTGCAAACATGGCATGGTAAGGTTATGTGGATAAAAGCACAGTATTTGAGGGCAGTTATTAGAAACAGCTGGGGAAATAGAACAGAGTTGGTAGCTGCAGGCAGGAGGGGTTTTGTGAGGAAGGCAGTGATCCCAAAATTGGAACAAGCAGCACATGAACCCTTCATTTTCCTAATCCTGTGTCATCTCCCTTGTCACGTAGTTGTGATATCTCGAATGTCTTGTGGTAATTGTGGATGTGGAAGGGTCTGTAGGCAGCAGAGGTGTAATTAACATCTTTGGGCACATTTTAAACAGTAGTTTTTGCTGGTGTGGATTCCATGGTAAGTGTGTTTATGCTGATCTAAGCTAGACACTGCTTACCATAGTTCAGGTGTATCCAGTCTAAACTGACCCATGTCATAGCTAATGCTTTATTTACCAATGATGGTAATGCAGAAACTTTCTCTGGGAGATCTTGTTTTCTGGAAGGTGAGAATAAAGTATTAACTGTTGTTTTGCAGTGTTTCTCTGAAAAGGGATTTTGACGTAATGTTTTCTTGCTGTTCTAGCTGATGAACGTGTTTTTGGAAGCCCCAGCATGTGTTATTGTCTGTATTCCTGGGCTCAGTTCTCAAAGTGGTGGATTTTTATTGCCCATAGGAGTACAGATTTGTGGTTTTGGAAAAAACACCTTTCTGCCTTTGGTTTAAAGCACTGATTGGTCTAAGGGAATGTGTCTCCAGAACTGAGAGACTAGTACTGGAAATTTTATCTGGCTTTGTGGTCAGGTTTCTTTCTGACTATTGAATAAGCTTCAAAACTACATGTAAAGGTCTTTATTAATGAACTTGTATGTTTGATGCCAGCTTGTCCTGCTCTTTGGAAGAAGCTGCATTCTCTTTTTTTGATATAGAACTACTTCTGCAAAGTGGTGAGAGAATCCAACATAATGTTAGGGGGATTTGACATACTTCCTGCATGAGAGTTTGGATACCTTTTTCTTGTTTCAGGCAAGCTTGAGGCTGTATTAGTTCTGTGTTCCAGGGATGGTCCTGAGTGGGAGTGTTTGGAGTTGACTTGGTGTCTTATGAGACCACCTGGTGTTGGGCAGCTATCAGGCTTTACTGGCCTTTCAGCCACCAGGTGAAGGTTTATTTTATGGAAGCTACTCTGTCTCTCTTGCCAGGTATTGAGTTGGTCTAGTAAGATGCTGCACCTGCCAAAGGTGTTACATTTCCTTACCTCATGTAAGGAAACATGCACGTTTGGAGGTGTTTGTCTCAAATGGAGAAAAGCTGTAATTAATGGCTTTGGTCTGGATTTCCCCCAGTACCCACGAGTGTGTGTGGGGAGCAGCCAGGTGTCAGAGCTGGCTGGGTTTGTGGCTGGTTTGCCACACGTGGTTAGCAGGGGAAAGCAGTAACTCCTGACTTTGCTAATCCCTCTCTGCCCACAAAGTGTCTGATACTTCCCTAAAGGGCAACCTGCTCCTTGTAGTTGTAAAAACCTCTTAAAAAGAAGCCAACTATGCTCTGCTTTTAAACCCTCCCTTGTGTCTAGCATCTCTAGCATAGCTTTAGTTTGCTGTTTAGAAAATGGAAGTGTTTTTAATTGTTGGGCTCAAAAAAGGCAATATTTTAAGACTGGCAGTTGAAACAACTTTCCAGCTCTTTGGAGGATATGAGTATTTTAACTAAGTAGGGAAGTACATTCATGAATTTACAATGAGATTGTCATTGTTTTTTAAATGAAATCTGCCATTTTAGTTCCATTCATCTTATTAAATGTGCTTTGACTCATTGTAAACACTTTAGCCGTTGTGCAAAGGAGAGTTCCTTGATGACAGTGCCAGCTGGTGTGAAATGTTTTTCAAACTGACCTCTGGGTGTGGGGGAGAACAGTTTGAGCTTTCCTTGCTTCAGTCTGTCACTGCTTAGTCTGAAGTTAGTATATACTTTAAAGACAATGGGTCTTGTAGTTTTTGGCTCTGAAGACTTTGCTGTGGTCTCACCATTTGAGGATTTCAGACTGAAAAATTAGTTTTTAGACTTTTTTGCCTCTGTCATAAAAATTTTGAACATGGAAATTTTTTCTTCCTGCCCCTCACATATTTTGAGCACTCTTAGTGAATCTTGTTGTGGGGGAAGTGATATTCAATTACATATATAAAACCTTGCAAAATAAATGGATTACATATTTATCAATGATGGAACTGAGAGTATACCTAGAGGTAGAATGTGGTCTGTGGTATATTTACCGTAAGTTTGTAATTAAGAGTTGTAATTCAATTTTAGATCCTAGAGTAAGATTTTGAGGCAGCTCTTTTTCCTTGTTAATAGTTAAATCAGCTTGTAACTAATGTGGAGTTTCCTACTTTGTATTGACTTTGAAACATCCTCTGTTGAAGGCTCTTGCCATTTCTTGCACTTACTCATCCTGGTTTTAGCGAGGTCATTTTTTCCCTCACAGTTCTAGTTCAGCGATGGTCATGCAAATTTCATAGTGATCTCTTTCGGCATAGAATTCCTCTTGATAGAGCGCAAAGTACCTAACCACTCGAATGCTGATGTTAGGTGGCACCAGGGAAGATCAGTCGTTGTTCAGAGAACTTTCAAATGTTTTTTCCCCCCGGCGTTGCTAGTCATCCTTCAGACACTGGCGGGGTGTGGGTGTGGGTCCTGTCCTTGCTGTGCTAACCAGCGTTTCCCTCTGGCAGCCGCTGCGGGCCGAGGCAGCCATGGCCACGGAGATCGGCTCTCCGCCGCGCTTCTTCCACATGCCGCGGTTCCAGCACCAGGCGCCCAGGCAGCTCTTCTACAAGAGGCCTGACTTCGCGCAGCAGCAGGCCATGCAGCAGCTCACCTTCGACGGCAAGCGCATGAGGAAAGCTGTCAACAGGAAGACCATAGACTACAACCCCTCCGTCATCAAATACCTGGAGGTTAGTTCATTCTCTGGTTCGGTTTGAAACCCCTTTCTCCTGCCTGGAATTTAGGATTGTGCTTCTTGGCATAAGGAATTCTGGGGCGTTTCCTGCTGCGTTGGCTAACGAAATGAGATGTGCTGGTAAATTGGGGGTATTTTGAATAAAAAGGGGGGTTGGTCATGAACAATAAAACTGCATGTGCACCTGATTTTGTATCCTGTGTGAATACCAACTGGTCTTGGAATTCCAACTGGGAGTACAATTGAGTGTCTTGTGTGATGTTCTGACTCTTCAGTGATCATAGAATCAGCCGAGTTGGAAAAGACCTCCGAGATCATCAAGTCCAACCCTACTGTGGTTATTAGACCATGGCACTAAGTGCCACATCCAGTCTCATCTTCAAAACCTCCAGGGATGGTGAATCAGAAGACCTACCATAAATAATGTCGCTGTTCTTTTTGTTTCTTTGTTTGTTTCGAAATAGAAGTAACTTCAGCAAGGCTTTTGAAACTGTCTCCCGTAACATCCTCATAGGTGAGCTTAGGTGGATCAAGAGCTGGCTGAGCACAGAGCTCAGAGGGTGGTGATCATTGGGTTAGAATCCAGTTGGAGGTCTATAGTCAGTGGCATTGCCCAGGGAGCAATACTGGGCCCAGCCTTATTTAGCCTGTTTATCAACAGCCTGGGCAAAGGGATGGAATATCCCCTCAGCAGGTTTGCTGATGATGTGAAACAATAACAACAAGCAAACAAAAAAAAACAGACCTGTATGTTTTGGATGCTTACACAAAGTGAGGACATACCAAAATTCCATTCCAGTCCTGGCTTCAATACTGCTGATTTAATTTAATGTGATTCTATTAAAAAAAAAACCAAACAAGAAAAATATTTTATATATGATTTGCTTTTGGCTTAAAACTGTAGCAAGCCATAGGAGTGCGTGGTGGATATGTGTTACCTAGAGTTGTAACTGATGTTTCCAGTGTGCACGCAGCTCCAAACTGGCAGAGCCTGTGGCACTAAGCTGGAAGCATTAATCTCATTCTGAATTCCTGAGCAGTGTTTTTGAAAAGGTTGTTTGGCAGCTCACAAAATGTAACTAATTGAAGACATTGCTGTCCCCTGGTCCTGGGAGTTTCATCCACTGGATTGCTTTATCTTGATGCTTGGATCTGCAGCAGCTCCTCTCCAGCTGGTGTGGCTGTGTGGGGTTTGGTGCTGAGTTCGTTGGCACAGTTGCTGATGGGGTAAATCCTGATCCTGAATGTAAAACTTGGGAACAATTGAACCTGCTGGGGAGTCCCTGTCAGCCTGGGCAGCCAAGGATCACTCAGCTTTGTACAGGGATGTGCCTTGTCACAGGGCACTGCTCCTCTCCTCTTGCCAGGCTTTGCTCTCAGATGAGTTGCTTTAGTCTGATGAAATTAGACATTCCTGACTCTTTTGCTTATGATGTATAAATTCCACAGGTTTCCTCAGGCCAAAGTCTTTTAATTGAGTTCACTCTAAAATCCCTGCAGGGCTCTGGGTTTTCCCAGACAAGCTGTCAATGTGTTCTTTCTTTTCTCTTGTTTAACAATGCAGTAGTATAGTGGTGATATGAACTAGTTGTTTTCTTCTCTCTAGAACAGAGTATGGCAGAGAGACCAGCGAGATATGAGAGCAATCCAGCCTGATGCAGGATACTATAATGATGTAAGTAAAAGTTTCCTATTCACTGATGAAGTTCTGCAGGTAAAATTTGTCCAGAAATCCAGAAGGGTCTGCCTGCCAGAGAGGTTATCTTTGTGTCTCCAAGAAGTCTGAAAGCTGTGAGAGTCTGCCTGCCAGAGGTTATCTTTGTATCTCCAAGAAGTCTGAAAGCTGTGAGAGATGTCTTCACTCTCCATTATTTTGTTCTCTTGGAATCCATGTCCACAAAGAGAACCTGAAATTGGATAGGCTTTGAATTTTTGGAGATATGCAGCCAGGTTGCAAAGCTGCTCTTGAAGATGCTGGTTCTGTTTCGAGTTGTTAAATCATGCAGACTTTGAAACACTTCTACTGACTTACTGCTGGTAACATCCCTGCAAATGATAGCCTTGCTTTCCCTGCAGTGGGTGTTCAGGGTGTGCTGTTCTTGTGGTTTCTGCTTAGAAGTGTCATCTCTAGATCTCTTCTGTCTTCTCTTACAGTTGGTCCCTCCCATAGGAATGCTGAACAACCCTATGAATGCTGTGACAACAAAGTTTGTTCGGACATCTACTAATAAAGTCAAATGCCCAGTGTTTGTTGTCAGGGTGAGTACTGACTTAGAGTGGTGTTCTTAGCTGAATAAAGAAACAAGGTGGCAGTTGAAGCATTTCCAAATAAAATTAGCATGTGGAATGCATTGACTGCATGTCTAGTCTGTCTGTGGAGGATTTTAGGTAAATAAACTAAGGTTTTAGTGGAAGATAATTCTTGCTTTTAGAGTTTGAGGTGCATTTTGTGCTTCCCCATCCCCATTTTGCGGGGCTAATACACCTTGACTCTCAAAAAAAAACATAAGGCAATTTGTTCTCTATGCTGCTTGACTCTTGGATCAACTTCTAGCACCTTTACCAGGATGTCAGAAGTATTGATCAGTACAGATACTGTGTGCTAGAACTGTAGTGAGGCCAGTGAGCTGTTCCTGCTCTACAACTACATTTTTTTCATTGCTTTTACTGTGCTGTTGTTACAACAGTCAAGCTCTCTGGCACAGTTCTGCATTTGTCTGTCTCACATCCTCTAGAAAGTCATCTAGTTAATTCCAGTTCCACAGATTCCCTGAAGAAGCTTATGATTTCTTTGGATTGTGGAGAAATACTTGACCGTTACGCTTGCACAGTTTAGTTAAATGTCTCTTTTGCAGTGGACTCCTGAGGGGAGACGCTTGGTCACTGGTGCATCTAGTGGAGAGTTCACATTATGGAATGGACTGACTTTCAATTTTGAAACGATATTGCAGGTAAATTAATTCATCAGGATTTCTGTGTATTTCCTTGTGGTCTCAGAGCATGTTTTAGGATCATATCCTCACCCTGCTCATCATGGGTCTGTGTGAGAACGGGAGCCATAGAAGTCTGGTGTTTTTTGTTCTGCTCTGACCCTGTGTCAGACTGACTGCAGGTAACTCACATAGTGCTTCTCATCCCATCTCCATCTGCTGTACTAACTGCTCTCAGGAGCATACTAGGAGTATTTGTAATATTAAAGCACCACTTTGCAAACAAAATGCAAATACTCCGAATTCCTTATGTAGAAAACCATTGCATACAGAGAAAGGGAGTTTTTTTAACATCTAGTTAGCTCATTGCTGTTTTCATTTCTCCATTGCAGCTGTTAAGTAGGAGCTTTAGTAACCTCTGTGTTTGTGTGGGTCACACGGTGTTGGAATGTGTTTGCTAGAAGTTGTGTTTCTGAATTCACAGGCTCACGACAGCCCTGTAAGGGCTATGACTTGGTCACACAATGATATGTGGATGCTGACAGCAGACCACGGGGGATATGTGAAATACTGGCAGTCCAACATGAACAACGTCAAGATGTTCCAGGCACATAAGGAGGCGATTAGAGAGGCCAGGTTTATACACAATATACCATTTTCTGTAGTACCTATTGCCATGATTAGACTGTTCTCTAAGTGTATTCTGAGTGCAGAAATGCATGGGTTCTGTCAGATTCTGGGAGACTTCCTGCACCACATAAACACAAAAGTTCCTTTTGTTTCCACATTCTCACCGTTTTGCTGGCACCTTTCTGAATTAGTACTGTCCCAGTATCCGCCTCTGCAGTGTGTTAGAGATGTATTTGTCTGCTGCATTTTGCACTGGTATTCTTTTCATTTTTATATGGTGACGATGTGTATCAGTTATTCCTTTTTATACATACTGTGTAAGACAACAATTTCATTCCAAATAAAGAATTCAGTCTTTAATAATCTTAACTGAATAAAATATAAAGCCTTCAGCAATAAAACACCTGCATAGTTCTCACAAAAATAATAAAACACTAAATAAAGTGAAGAACTGCTTGGCTTGGTGAAGCCAGGACTTCCAGTAATACTAAATACCCACGCAGACTGCCACATACAGAAGTCTAATGTTAATACTGAATGGGTTCTTCAAGCTTGAAACTGTAAGAAAGCCATTGAAAAGAAGACTGTAGGATATTCTCTTGGTTCAGTGTTGATGCCTCAGTTGTGCAAATGTCTATATAAAAAAATGGAATCTAAAGCAATACTGTCAGTGAGATGTAAATGAAGGATGTTTCTAGAGCAAAGCTGCATATAATCCTTAGTGAGATGTGGAAATGTTTTAAAGTAAGCCTGAAGAGAAGCTGCAGATCCAAAACGAAGCCAAAGCAGTGTTTGTTTGGGTTCAGGTGCTGGCCCTCGGTGATAAAGGTTCACTGCCACAAAACCACTTCCCACTAAAGTCACCATTTTTCTTTAATAGGGTGCAGCATTTTCTGCTAGAGTTTGATTATGAAATGTGCTTACTTTGGATTCAGTTACTGTCTGCCTGTCACGGCCATACACTGAATTTCACTCCTACTTTAAGCCCTTTCTTGGTCATAAAGATCTAGGGTTTCACAAGGGCTCCCTCGGGGTCTGTCACTGCACCAGAAAGGAAGGGAGTGCCCGTCAGTTGCTGGAGATGCTCTGGCCCTAATCACATGGCTAAATAACTCCTTGCTTTTCCAGTGACATTCATCAAGCACTGTTGACTGCTGAATCTGGAAGCTGCTTTATATGTCTGTAGGATTCTTTTCATGGCATTGATGGGGTGTAATAAGAGAGAGTGTTTCTAAATTGCTCTTTCAATAAGTGTTATGCTTGTTTAATAGAGCTTTTTCCAGTGTTAATCCAAGTAGTATTTTCCTGTGACCAGCTCTCCCTTATATTTTTGCTTCTCTGCTGCAAAGCACCTGTGGCTGAAGAGGAGTTGTTTTCCTAAGAACTGTTCTCCTGTGCTTCTACATAGTGTCACTTCCTTACCATGTTCCCAGACATGAAAATCTAGGGTGACAGTTCCCAAATCATGTTGATGTTTCTTCTCATCCCACAGAGAAGGCTCTGCCCTGTGTAGTCATAGATAGGAAGGTGCTAAGAATAAATTACAGATTTTTTTTTTTTCCTCATTTGACAGGGGACTGCAGTGCAGTAGTAACCCCATGCTAAATTCATGTCTTGTGGTGAAGTGTCATTTGGCAGGCACTGTATTCACTCTAAAGTGCCTGTGTTCAAATGCCTCCTTCGGTGTATAACACATTACAGTATAATTTTGCCCTGTCTGAGAAGCATAGATAATCTGTTAAATGCTGACTTCTTTCCCCTGCTGTGTGTCTTCATGTAACAGTTTCTCACCCACGGATAATAAATTTGCTACATGCTCTGACGACGGCACTGTTAGAATCTGGGACTTTCTACGTTGCCATGAGGAGAGAATTCTTCGAGGTATGTGTACCAAAAGTACTGATTGGGGTATTTCAAGAGGGGGAAAACCTTTATTTTAACTAGGTGTTCACAGTACAAGTATCAGCTTGTCTACAACTTTTGTCTTAGATGCTCCAAACAAGGTTTTGTTTGGGTGCTGCTGTAGGTGCCTTACCATACCCAGGATAGGCTGCAGTTCACGGTGGCATTGCTGTTTGCTGTCCACTTAAGCTCTAAACAGTGGAGATGTGTAGAAGGACATTTTTCTGTTCCTAATATTGGTAGAAACAGCTGTTTCTGGAGCAGGAATACATTTCTCAAGAGCTTAATCTCTTTGCCCACTTTTACTTCAGAACATACATCTTCATGCAGAGGATTCCATTCTTTTCATGGGAGTGCCTTCCATTCTGCTTTCTTCAGTGGCAGAGTAGTTACTTCTCAGGCCTTAGGAGGAGAGTATTTAGGCAGAGAAAACAAGTAAATTTTGATCACACCAGGCATAGCACACGCAAAAGCTTTGGTTAGATAATTTTCTCTCCAACATCTGTGCACACTAACGTCTGGCACCTTTCCACTGACCTTCTTGAACTTTCTCCTTCACCTGCTTCAACCTTACTGAGCAGTAACAGTAGCTTCTGACAGCTATTTTTCTTGCAGAAGATGTCAAAGGTACAGAATTTACTATACTGTACTAAAAGGCTGCTGTGAGATTGGGGGTTGAAGACATGCGGGTAAACTGTAAAGAAGGAATGCAATAAACATGTGGGATTTCAGTTCTAGGTGTGTGAGCTTGCTCAGTGCTTTCCTAAAGTAAGGATTTGTCTTTTTTTGAATCATGCCTCCAGCTTGGACCTGCATTCTGTATTTTATGAAGTGGAGCTCTCCCTATTTCTTTTGACTCTTGAGCCCTTCTTGGTTTACAGCCATGTTGCTTTCCAACACCACTGCTTTGCAGGCTGCAGAGCTGCAGCATCCCTGCAGTGGTGCTGTTTAACAGGAGGTGTGCACAGACATTGTGAGAGGTGTGTCCTTTGCAGGAGCTGGCAAGCAGGTTTCTAGGTTGTGTCTTGTGCAGCTATCCCTCTGGAAAACCCCAAACAGACTCGAGACTGTTTTGCTTGGTGCTTTACAAAGCTTTACATTGTGCACTAAACACACTCCATACCTTCCTACAGGTTGTACTAACCACTCACTTAAGCCATGTGGAGGAATTGGGGGTTGCCTCCAGGCAGAGTTGTCAAGATTATAAAAAATCCCTTCACTTCTGCATTCTTCTAACATTCTGCATAAAGTGGGAGGAGTAAAGAATTTAATTGAGGCTACAGAAAACAGAACTTGCATTACACTTCCTTGTGTTACCTTGGGTACTTGAACATTCTGAGTGTGACTGGATCTGGGATAGAATTATCCTTTAATTTCTTACAGTTTATACATCTCAACATGCAATTTTTAGTTTGCACAATAGTTCTGTAAGGAATATCTTTGCTTCTGCTTATATCATCTACCCACAACACACTTATCTTTTGTGGAAATTGGAAGTGGCTGGAAAACTTTACATCTCTGGGTGAAATCGGACAGAGCAGATTGTTCCTTGTTCCTCCTGTCAGATCAGCACAAAACCCAAGCCCAAACCCCTACTCAAACACCACCAGCAAAATATACCCCCCACAAAGCTAAAACAATACCCAAACCCTGATTGCTGTGCGTTGGAAGATGTTTCTGCAAAACACACAGGTTTGATTTGGCTTTGGTTTCTAGCACTGCTTTAAAATACATAGGTATGTATTTGTATCTTAAATATAGTCAGAAGACTTATTTGAAAGAGCTGGATGGGTAACACCTGGGTGGTTTTCGTGGTGGAAAGTACTACCTTTCCCTTTGTCATGTGGGGGTCAGAGCTTATGGCTTATCTTCAGCTTTTGGTTTCTCCACATGCTTTTTGCTTTTACATATTTGGAAGTGGAGCCTGTAAAACTTTGCTTAGTGCAGCCTTTATATTTTGTGAAGACTCAATGCCAGTGCCATTCTGGAGCTGATGATCTATAAATCACCTCATCTAGAACATCTCATTATGTATGCAGACCAAATACCATGCTAAGGAATGGGTTTTACTTGCTGCTTTCACAAATCACACAGCTCTTCTGGGTAATAACTGTGAACTTTAAGAGGTTCTACAGTGTAGTTTAGATCCAAAGCTTTGCTACATGTGTTAATGGGTTCAGGTTATCACACTGAATTAACAAAACCAAATTAAACTGTCAGTTTGCAGTCAAACTGATTTTATGTATTCTTAAAAAAGATTAGCACTCAGGGATAATATGTCAGTGGCTTATTGTTCCTACTGATTTTTCACTAATAAATGAACATATTTTAGAAACCATATTTGGGAACTTTAATGCCAAGAAATAATTTTAAAGCAGTCCTTAAAAGAGCAGGAAAGCCACTGGGATAAGCTTTGCTGCTCTAAAAGAGACAAGATTCCATAGACTTATTGCAGGTGCTTTTGTTTGAACTGGAATGAGCAAAGGTAATTTATTTCTATTACTGGATTAAATGTTTCCCCTAAAACTGGTCTGAAGCAACAATTCTAGTCTTGCCTTCTGAAGAGTATTGAAAAAACAAATGGAAGTGGTAAATTCCATAGGATGCCTTGTGAAGGTTTTGCTGGAGTTGTTCCAGCTGTCTGTGGTAGGCTACACAGTTTTTCAGTGGTTAAACCTGTGGATGCATGAGCTGCACGAGAGAGGCTCTTGAAGCTTCCCTTGAGTTTGTCAGAATTGAAGACAAAGGGCACCCTATGTAGTTCTCTATACCTAATGCCAGAGCTCCTGGATCTTTTTTCAGTCTCCAAGTCCCTCTGCTACCCAGCTTTGCTCTGGCTGGTGTTGCTTTGCTGCTCTTTCTACCACCACGGCTTTCCAGGGCAGAGGAGCTGGAGTTTGGGCATTGTTAGAAGTATGTGCAAATTTATCAGAGTCCTATTTGATATCATAAAGAAATAAATAGAATTCAAATCTTCCTTTTCTTGGAGAACATCTTTAAATGACAGGACAAGGGGTAATGGATTCAAACTGAAGGAGGGAATGTCTAGGTTGGATGTAAGGAAAAAGTTTTTTACTCTAAGGGTGGTGAGACACTGGCCCAGGTTGCCCAGGGATGTGGTGGTTACCCCAACCCTGGTGGTGTTCAAGGCCAGACTGGATGAGCCTTGAGCAACCTGATCTAGTGAGGAGGTGTCCCTGCCCAGGGCAGGGGGTTGGGACTAAATGATCTGTAAGGTCCATTCCAACCCCTAAAGTCTATGATTCATCTGCAAGTGAATTATCTTGGGAAAACTTTTAGGTTTGGGGAATGGCATTGAGTGTCAGTTCCTTACCCTCTTTGCTTCCCCACAGCCCAAGCACTGCCTGTCTCTCTCGCAGTAAAGGTGCTGTGCTCCTGATTTTGCACCTTACATTTCACCTCTGTTAATCTCTGTCATGATCCCTTCTTGATGATGGACACAAATGCAGTTTGGGCACTTAACTAAAATACCCTGATAGGAACCTAAGAGGGTAAACCCAGAATGACATGGAAAACAGACAGTAGTATAGCAGCATCTTATTTTCATGGTGATAATCTGTTCCTCTGGAAAGCATTTCCAGTTAAACACTCAGGTCTTTTGTCTAACAGTTGCAATGACAGGACTCATGTGAACAGTCCCTGTTTCTGTAAGAACAACACACTGATGGCAGTTTATAATGCTGAAACATCACATTTATTGTAAACCTGTGTGCAGTAAGATCCTCCTGTCCCTTGATTTCTGTTGAGATATTAATGTTATCCATAATTTTTACTGGTAGAAGTGACTCTCTGCGTTTTGGGTCTGTGCAGTGTATTTTGGGTAGGTCATTAATAAGCACATGATTCCTTAATTATTCCCAGCGTGACATCATGGGATAGGAGGCCACAAACACATTCAGATTTGTCAGTTCTAGTGTCCTTCCTTCTCCTTCCTTTCACAGTCACACATACTCCAGTAGAAATGTGTGCTTGGGAGGACTGTGGTGGTTTCATTTGGGGGTGTAGATGAGCTCTGTGTTCCCAGGGTTTCAGAGCCTTAAATAGCTCTTCTGGGGAGGATGACTCTACTCAGCTCTCTGAAGGCTATTGCCTAAGATTTTAAAAATAATTTATGGATTAGTTTTGCTATTTTCTACCAACTAACATGGTAGACTTGGCAAAAGACTCGTATCCTGACTCGACTAATTAAAAGCAATCAGGATTCCATTACGTTCTGTGTTGATTTAAAATTGGCAGTTTGTCACAAGTAATTCTTAACACCTGTGCCAAAGCTCATCACCTACAAAGTAACATCTCTGTACTTGAATGCAAAGTCACAGCAGTTGTGGTAAACAGACTTCCCTTCTGCTCACAAGTTCTGAAAGTGTCTCCATAGCTAGTTGTGCTGAAATAATGGGGCAGCTTTTCACTTATTCCTTCTTTTTACTCTGTTTCTGGATCTTTATTAGCAAGCAAAATACCATGAAATCTCTTTGGGTGTTCCAGTCTGTTGTATGGTTTGTATTCTCTGCACTTTCTGTCTGAAAGTGACGATCTCTTTAGAGTTCTTGACATTCACTTCCTCAGTCAATAGCAACTGGTGTACTCAAATTTGAAGATGTGTTCCATAGTTAAAAGGAGCTGAGGAACCAGAACTACGTCTTCAGCTTGGCCCTTGCTTTCCAACATGCATTGGTAGCTCTTAGCCTTGACGCAAGTAGCTTCTAAGACTTCCCTTTTCCTGGTATGTAAGTTAACTCTACAGCAGATAATTTAAAAGAAAAAAAAATCCTAATGTTGCTGTTTCCATCTCTCTTTCCGTTATGTGAAGGTTTTCTCTTGTTTCCCTTGTCTCAGCAGGGAGAGCAAATTCAGCTGATTCCAGCAGTGTATGTCAGTACTGGTTCTTGTAAGCATATATACTGCCCTCAGTTTTATAGAGGTTGCTTCTTTTTGCTGTTATAATTTCAGGTAAACCTGGTGTGTCTTTTAGTCTCCTGATGTTATGGGTAATACTACATGAGTATTACAAGGTTTTTTCCCTCAGAGCAGCTCAGGGTGAGTTGAGATGAGGCTGATACTGTCACCAGCCATATCAATGTAGAGATGGAAAGTCCTTGAAATTTTGAGCTTAGGAAGATGAGCTGCTTTGAAATGCTGGTGCTGGGTCAGTTCAGTCTCCTCTGTGTTGGTGGTTTGGTGTGGCAGCTTGTGTTGCAGGTCCCTGATCTTCATGAATCTTCCTTGCCAAAGCAAAGCTGGGGATAGGAGAGAGGGATAAGTTGCAGCCGAGGTACAGTTGCACTCTTAAATGGCTGTGCATCAGGCCTTTCCTGTGTTTCAGGCACAGGAAATGTTAGGGAACTTACTGGGATGTTAGTAGTCAGACTGTAAGGAGGTTTTTGTTCACAGACAGGTTCCCTTGCACACTCAGTGATGCAGGAGCCCTTTTGTGCCAGCCCTGTGGTTGCTCCCTGGGGTACCTGCACAAAGGGCTTGGCACACTGTCTCATTCACTTTTTTCATCTCATTAAGACATCTCTGTTGCCTTTGTGAGGTTGAGACAGAAATAGTGCATAGAATTTCTTGCTTCATAAATAGAAATTATCACCCAAAATATATTTTCCTAGCATCTTTCTCTATGCTTTTTTCAGAGTTGAGTAACACCAAGGACTTGGAGTGTGAGCACTTGTACACCTTCCTGAGCTCATAGATAACCTCAGTCATTGCTGCTTGATAATGTGGGTGGTGTAAGCCATGATACATGGGGAGAACCCAATCAATTCTTGCTTTTGAGGCTACTAAAAATGTTCAGGTGTCATCTAGCGACTCAATGTTATTCCTGAATCTGACTTTCAAGACTACAGTCTCTTGCTTTTCTCTGCATAGAAAACTTCTTTAGAGGTAGACTTTGTTAAAATACCTAGTTCTATTTGTGTCAAAAATCTGTCTGAGAGTTGGGAAACTTCCTGCTGCTGTATTGACTTAGACCAAATTCCTATTTGTGAAGTGTTCTGGATTGAACAAAAACTTGGTTTGGATCAGCTGTGGGTGAGGCCCGAGGTAACTTTGGGGTTTTGCTCTGCTCCCTAGAGCAGTGCCAGGAGAATCAGAGGGCACTGAAGGCTGCTCTTGGAGCTGTTTTCACCTGATTTGCATAAAAGCATTTGGTTTATATTGCAGATGAGTTATGAGTAGCATTGGAGTACAGCATGCTAAGGCTCAGAGTTCTGACTCTCACCTAGAATGAAGGGTTCTAAAAGTCCTGAAAAGTTAATAGGATACATAAGGAAATATCAGGGAGTGGGCAAAAGAGCTCCCAAGACATGAGCCACAGCACTGTGCTATAAAAGAAGTAAACTGAACACTTCTGTCAGGGCTTTGTGTGAGACAAGAATGAAGAGGCACCGTGTGAGGATGAGATTATTGCAGAATCAGCTCTAAAATATTTTCCTCCCTGAAAATTTTCATGAAGCTGAAAGTTAGATAATCACTGAGCCCAGGGGCAGATTTTAGGCTAATATTTGTAATCCATCTCTTCTGTTAAGCTTGGAGGAATATTGAGGAACCCTAGTGCTCCACAGGGCAGGCTGATCTCAGCTCCTTAAGCAGTTCTCTGATTGCATCATTAGGATTTCTTGCATCTGCTTCCCTTTGTGTGTTTGATCATTGCAGGGGGTGGGTGAATACTGAAGTAGGTGAAGCCTGATTTCCAGTTTGTGTGTTTTAAATACTTGAGGGGTGAGAACTTCAGTTCTATCTGTTGTGACTTCATGCAGAGTTAAAATAAGGTGGCACAGTGTGGGGTCAGGGTTGCCCTGCAGTGAGAGCCACTGGTGCAGCACTGAGCTTTGCTCTCCAGCCCTGCTTGCTGTTGTGGAGGAAGAAAACCACTATTTTCAGTGGATTACATTGATAGGAATGATAAAATCCTGAACTCCAGAGGTATTTAAATGCCAAGATGATAACCAGTCTGCCTGTCTCAGCACCAGGGTGGCTGTTGAAGAGGAGGCAGGTTGTTTCCTTCCTGGTAGTTTCCTGGTATCTGCTCACCAGTGTTCTCAACCAAAACCAATCATCTATAGTTAGCATTGTGCAGGTTATGTCAGTAACTCTTCTCACATGTCCATTTATGTGGATAAAACCTCAGAACTGGGCACTTCATTTATTGTGTTTGTAGTGGAATCTTTGATCTGCCATTCCATTTCCTAAGAGAGCTTAGCTAAAATAAAGCTGCTTGAGAATAAATGGTAGAAGTCTTCAAAAACAAATCAACTACAACTCCCTGCTGAAAATAATCTGTGTCAGTCCTTAGAAACTCTCCTTGCAGGTTTCTTAGCTCTACTTTCTTTTGTCTGTGGGTTAAATGGAGTGCTTTTTTATTTTTTTCTCTTTTTTCATATCCTCTGGTTACTGTACTAAAAGCCTTTGTGCACATAGGTAAATGGAGACTTTGCAAAGCTTTGATACTTCCTTTTGCATCATTTAATTTCTGCCTCATCAAATCATTTCCTGCTACTTTACATTTAGCTCTGAGTGCTGTTCTGGCTTTAAGTAGTGAGACACTTGGCTTCCAGTTTTTGTCATACCCATAACATCACAGTTCTCCTACTTGAGATGACACATTGCAGTGGACAGCCAAGCACTGGGAGATGGCAGACAGCTTGCAGAGGTTTTCCCAGAAATATGGTGGGGTGGTTTTTTTTCCTGTCTTTCATACCTGCCTGGCATTACTTCCTCATGAGAAAGCTGGTCCTGCTCATGACATGTGTTTGTAGGAAAGACCCAGAGTCAAAACTGAAACTGGGGAATGTGCTGAAAAGGGATTATATAGCAGAGCAGGAGAAAAGGGATAAATCAGAACCCTGAAAAAAACTGGGGTGAAAGGTGGCTGGAAGTGCAAGTGTGGAGGCTGTGGCACTATGAAAAACCTTGATAAAACAACAGCTGGTGTAAGGATTGAGAAAAGCCAGTGGTAGTGTTGGGAAGGAGGTGAAAATGAGGTGTGGTGGAACCTAACACACTCCAGGCATTGTGGGGATGAATCGGGGCAAACTCTGTTGCCATAGCAGCCAGAGAAGAGTTTGGGGGTTTATGGCTGAATGATACACTTGGACATGAGCAGAGAGCATAGAATGTGCCAAGGGTGGCTGGATGTATGCTAAAGTGTGTAGTAGTAGCAACAATACCTTCCACATTTTCTGTTCTGTGTCATGACTCTTAGAGGCTCAAGTTGATGAGTGTGAGTGGAGCTAGGATAACATTCTGTATTCATTTGGAAGGTGAGCACAGAGTGCCATCATCTCCCTGTGACCAGGGGAAAGCTGTCCCAGCCAGCTGATTAAAACTCCTTATGTTTTTTTAATAGTCCCTAAGAAGTAATGTGGACTCTTCTTCTTTCAAGTTCTGTCTCTTAACAGCTCTAAAACTGAAGTATCTAACAGTTGTTCCTCAGACCTAAGGCTAGTTCTGGGTTCCTTCAGTTGGGAATATAACCAAGGCACGTGTGTGCTGTGTGCTTCTGCATAAAGAGTTGGGTAGGTTGAGCATGCAAACGTGTGCTCAAGTTTTATGTTCAAAGTACAGTGCCAGACCTTTCCAAGTGACCAATCTTCATCTCACAGCAAAAATGCCAATTGTCATTTAGCTTTCCTACTCACACATAAAGGTTTTTGTGGAAAACGAAATGCTTCCCGAGGCAAGATACTTTGATATTTGCTGCTGAAAGTATAGATGTGTACTGCAGGTAAAGTAGCTCTGGGAAATTTATGCCTTCATATTTATAGAGGAAATTATTTTAGCAAGTATTAATTGAAAAGTGATTGGGCTGTTAAGTGTCTGAGGTTCAAAGAAGCACAGCTCTAAGCATGCGAAGTGTAACTACAGGAGAAACCTACAGCTTCTTAAAATATTATCCTAGAAAGGGTTTCACAGACTGTTTAACATTTCTTCCATTCCAGTTAGTTTGGTTATGATGATTATTTCAGTGGAAGCATCTGATATTTCTAGTTCTGCAAGACATTAGCTGATACATTGCACAATCCATCAGGTTCTGGCTTGTGTTGAGCAACTTAATACACGAGTTAGTGATGGTTTGGGGTTTTTAAATACATTTTCTCTTTTTGTTATACTGTGTTTACTTTGATTTAGCTCCAATAAAGATGTGTAGGTAGGTAGAGTCATTCAGAGACAACCACAGCCACTTAAAGAAGTGGTTGCATTGCTGCAGTGTAATTTTCTGGTGTAGACAATACAATACGTGTATTTTGCATATATTGACTTTGGAGACAGAAAGTTAACTTTAACTGGTTCTGACCATTCATAGAAACTGTGTGTGGACCTTTATCCTCACCAAAATAAGCTTCTAAAGGGAACTCACTCTGCTGGTGAAATATGAGCCTGAGCTGAGAAACTGGAAGTGAACTCCTAACAGGACTGGAATTGGTGCTTCTACCAAGGGCCCCTGGTCTTGGAGAGTCAGCTTACAGTTTTCATGCAAAGAAGCTGAGCAAATTTAGCTGCTTAAAACTGGGAAGCAAACAATCCTTTAGTACAAAGGAAGCCCAGGGTTTGGTGTGTGCTGAGAGATGCTTATCTTCTCCCATATGTACAAGAGGTTTTTGCCTTTGTCTTTTTGGATTCACATTGAAGGAGGGGAAGTCTAGGTTAGATATTAGAAAATAGTTTTATCCTGTCAGGGTGGTGAGACCCTGTCCCAGGTTGGGAGGCTGTGGCTGCCCCAACCCTGGCAGTGTTCACAGCCAGGTTGGATGAGCCTTGAGCAACCTGCTCTGGTGTCCCTTCCCTGGGCAGGGGGTTGGGGCTGGATGGTCTCTAAGGTCCATTCCAATCCCTAACATTCTATGACCTCTCTGTGGAGTGTGAAAATATTTTAAATATTCTATTAAAATCTTACAATCTGAACTTCCATCACTTTTTTAAAAAAACTTCCCCTAAAGAGAGTCGTCACACCTGGGAAATTAGTAGCTGTAATACTACTGTGACAACTGTAACTGTTCTAGTTTCACAATTCCTTTCTGTTTGGAGATAAGTAGCACAGATTGATGTGTAGAGGTATTCACAGGTAAGTCATTTCCCACTTAAGGACAAGTTTAATGGGAATCCCCAGAAATTTTCTGTTCAAACTCATTTGATGTTCCAGGTATGTCGTCACTATAAAAATAAACATTATGGTAAAGTTAAGAGTTCTAAAAAAGAAAATAGTTTATCTCCTTTTCTAGTCCAGTGGAAAACACATTTTAAAAGCCTTTTTCACTGTAGAGGTGATCTTATGTTCAGGGTATGGTTTTATACCTGTTCTCTTACTAGTGCACTAGAAGAGTGAGAGTTTTGCTTAATTTCAGATACTGTGCAGTCTCTTTTGTTGGAGCTTTTCAGAATAAACCTGGATAAACCCATGAGCAACTTAGTCTGACCCAATAGCTTTGCGCATGAGGTTGAACAAGAGACTTGAGGTTTCTTCCAACCTGATTTATCCTGTAATTTTATGATCCTGGATTCCTCCATTTTGTTAAAGGGGAAACAAATGAATCAAAAATCCTAGTGATGTCATTTTTACTTCCCTTCAGCTGTTCACCAGCACGTGTGATGTGTGGAACTGACCTTCAAAAAAAACTATCAAAAATTCCTTCTTGTTTTTTAGCTCATTTTCTCTCCCAGCTTTTAACATGTGTGAGGTAATGCCCACTGTTTGCATGGGAAAGGTTTCGTGTTTAGTGGGTCTTTTCTACAAGGATCATTCCATTGTGACTAACATTAGCATGTTAGACATGATCATCCCTGAGGTTTCAGTACTTGCCTGGTGTCCTACAAGCATGAAAAGCTTGTTAGATGAGATGGAATATGTAGGATGCTGTCAGCATCTCCCAAGTTCCTGCTGGTTATTTAGCAAGTGAGGTAAAGCTAGAGATACATATCCTACAGGTGTAAGTTGTTGTATTTGGGTAAATATTTTTGTAAGTATAATGTATACAATAATAATATTCTGACCATTTGTGTGTGATGGTCCTCAGTGGCACATTTGATTGCCTTAATACTCATTTGCTGCTTTCTTTCATGTTTCAAAGTGATGCAGTCTTGAAAGAGGTGGTGCAGGTGGTGTCCTACAGCTCTGAGTCATGTGCACAGTGGAATAGACTGAAAGTGTTTGCTTCAAAAAGAAGAAAAAATGGATTTAGTTAACCACTTTAGGATTCTCCATGTGCTTTGCTGTTCATCAGGTGCATTTCTCTAGTCATGGCTCTGAGTTCTCCACAGGCACTGTGAGTAGACCTGCTGTGACCATCAGCCTTTCTGGCCAGATGAAAAGGGTGTTAGAGAATCTTTTCTTTTTCTTTCAAGCAAGAAATATTCTCTGGTTTACACAGTATATTTCACTGCTCATACCCACACCAATTCCAGATCTTGACTGACCTGAATGTCTAAAGCAAAATCATTTCGGTTTTGAGTTTCAGCATGTTAACAGAAGACTGCACAATAGTAAATGCCATTTTGAGCCTGCAGTTATCTTAAAAATCCAGTATTAGAAGTTTTGTCTCTAAACATGAGAAGTGCAGGTCAGATGTGTTCTGCTGTTTCTACTACAGATGAATTTGGGAAGGAATAACAACACATATCAAAGTCTGTAGATAAAATTCCCCCATCAAATTGTAACTGATCAAGAGGAAGGAACAGTTTTATGTGGAAAATACAACCTTAGACAGCTATAAAACACACTTGGGTGTAGCACAGGTACATGATCTTAAAGTTCTTAGCAAGATGTCTCTATTTTCTAAGGGTCTAAGAGTCTGCAGCTTGGTAGGTGCAGTGTCAGTGCTTGCTGTGTGTGCCTGGCCAGGAAGAACCTGCCCTTTCTTTGTCTGTTCCTTCTTACCATGCATAATTCATAGGCAGAAATAATAGTTTCACTCAGAGCAGCTGGGTGGAGTGAGAGCAAAGGGTTGGGGTTTGCTTGGTTGGGGGTTTTTTTAAGGTCACACAAGCCTCTCTGAAGGACACAAACTTGCTTATTTTAGGTCAGCTGGTACAGTGGGATAATCAGTGCCTTTTCCATAGGCATCTTGCATTATGTCCTTAAATCCTCAAGCAGTGACGACTCATTGCTGCCCTAGCAGGAACTCCCCTACTTAAAATGAAAGCATTAGGGTGTTTGACATTCTCAAAATCATCACTCTCTTGGCTATTTTGCTGAATTCTGTCCTTAGGAATACTGATAATGTTGATGGATGTGGATTTCTGTGGATTCCCATTCCCCTTTTGGAAGTCCCTGTTCTCCAGAGACTTACGAGTGAGCACATGCTGTTAAGATGAGGAATGTAAAAAGCTAATTTCAATCAGATAGTTCTTTTAGTGCATTAGATTGATTTATACTCTACAGTTATAGCCTGGAGCTCTTTGGGCAAAGGTAGGTTCTTTGTTCCACACTATTCCCAGCTTATCAGGGATACCCTTTGCTTCTGAAGGGCTGGAGAAAGGAACGGGATCATTCCAATCACCTACATAAGTGTGTTAGGTCTGTCGTTCCTGCAGTACATGTTGCATTTGCTGCCAGTTCAAACAAGGCTAAAAATGCAGTCAGGAATTTTAAGACTGGTATCAAACTTTAGAATTGCTGTGGTCACTTGCTAAAAGTGGTGGAGGCTTTAAATAGCAGGTGCAGTGCTGCCTGCTGTGTTTGTAGGGATGTAACTGCTGCTTCTGCCTGAAACCACATCCTGCTTGCTCAGAGGCTCCTCATGCTCTCCCACTGCCATTTGCTTTTCCCTGCGGCACGGAATTCCTCGAGGACTGTACAAGCTTTCTCTTCTCCCCCAGAGCACTTACTATGGGGGTTCCACTCTGCAGTTTCACCATGAGGATGTCTGTTCCCAGTAAGTCTGAAGGGAAATCCTGGCAGTTAATCTGGTTTGCAGTGGTTGAAGCTGCACTGTTTTCTGCAGAACCCTCAGGTATCGGCACTGCCACATGTGGAGCAAACCACAGCACTTTGCTGGAGTTCAGAGGTGCCCTAAAACATGGTGGTTTATTCCACAGAAATGACTGGAAACACCAGCCTTTATTTTTAACCCACTGCACAAGATTTATTTACCAAATTGGTAACTTTTGCTCCAACAGAATGTTGGTATTTGAATAGGTTTTCCAACTTTTTTGCAAGATGTCAAAATGCAGATAATAGGCACAAGAAGTTTTCCAACAAAATACTTAGCAGCAGCAATGAACACAGGTATCTCACAGACATAGTTCAGTAGTGGTGTCTGAAAATGAACAGTTTGGGGAATTTAAATTAGAGTTTAATTTGACCTTTAATTTTAAATGCCACATTGAAAGTCTTCAAAATTAATGTTGCATTTGCTAGACCTGAAGAGTATCAGAATGTTTTTCCTGATGTATCTGCTCTCTGCCATTCTTGCACATCCCTTGCTGGTTTAGGTGAAGTGTTCTACTGACCAGATGTTGTGTGGTAACTCTGGTTCCAATCAGCCTGAATAAATTAGCTGGTAGTGTAAGATGGTAAATTGCACTAATAATCTAGAGAATCTCTCTCCCACAACAGAAAAAGGCTTCATTCATGCAATAGTGGAAGAGTCTTCCAAAAACTCTGAGAGATAAATCAGGCCCTATGGTCTTGTAACCATGGTAGGGTTGGATTTGATGTCTTTGAGGTCTTTTCCAACCCGGCTGATTCTATGATTCTGTGAACTTTTGTCAAGGTTTACTTGTTTGTCCATGACACGAGGAATATTTTGCTGCTTATTTGCCATAGAATGTATGTCATGCAAACTGCATCTCACTGCAGATGTCACATCAAAGAGCCAAACCCTCAGTCAGAGCTGTGAGATTTCCCTGCTCCAGGGGCACAGGCTCAAGGAGATAGGGCACTGCTGCTGGAGTGAGGACCAGTGACCAGTGCCTGGCTCCAGTAGAGGAAGACCCTGATGTCTTTTTAGGGCCAGGTGTGTCCCAACCTGCTGCACCTTGCAGTGCTTGTCTGCAGTTGGTCACATTGGTGACACATTGACACCTGTAAAGCTGCAGCTTCCAGCAGCAGGTAACTCCCAGGGGAATGTGTACTCCATAGAGACCAGTTTGATGAAGGTGTGTTCTGTGTACTAAAGCAATAACTGTATTTTACTTGCACTGAAAATAAACTGTTGACATGGGATTATACCTGTTAAAGCTTCCTTTTTTTTTTTATTAACATTTGACGGTTAAAAATGCACTTTGCTCCCCAGTCCAGGGTTGCTGTGTTAACAGAAATATTAGAAATCAGAATGTAAATTTGGCAGAACTGTTACCTTGCATCATTTTGCCAACAAATAGATTTGATTTTTCAGTTCCCTCAATAGCAGTGGCATGTCTTACCTAGCCTTTCTGAAACAGAAGTGATTCTATTCTCTCTCATGGAACTCATCTTGCTTTGGTCTGTGCTTAGGAGGCTGTGTATGGAAATTTCCTGCCTCCCCCATAGCAATTTACCAGTAGTTTTATCTTACAGAACATTTCTAAAGTCCAACTTCCTACAAGATAAATACTGCATTTTCCCCTTCTCCAGCTTGGCTCTCCCCACACAGCACAGGCAGCACTGCAGAAGAGCTTCATTTGAAGAGCACAGAGCAGTTCCACCCAGAATCAGGGAGAGCCTTTTCCTGGTGATGACTTCTTCCTCACTATTTTTGTGCCTAACCTACTTAACTCTGTTCTTCCTGCTGTTCTGCAAGCATGTGCCATTTCCCCAGAGGCACTGCCTTTAGCTTGGCTCCTTTGTGCTTCCACATATGGGCCCAGTTCGTTGGGGCTGTGGGAACTGGTTTGTACATTTCTGAGACTGGAAAGATATTTTGTATTTTCTTCAGGGCTTTTTTTGGCTTGTGTAAGATGCAAAATTTTCAAAGCTGCTGCAGAAAGCACTGAGAGAAATTGAAAAAGTCCTTAGGAAAGAGCTTCTTTGTGAATCACATCTGCCCAGTGAACACTTGTTCTGCTTTGCCTTTAAATTGATTATCTAGTTGGTATTTTCTGTTGGTGGTTTGAGGCCACATTTTTTACCCAGTTGCAGCTGATTTCAACTTTAGCAGGTGTCGTTTGTAGTGATGTTTTCATAAACAAATGGTCCAAACTCCAGGGGAAAAAAATCCCATAGATATCTTGTTTATAATTTCAATTTGTACTCCCAGAATGGTGCTAATTGCAATCTCTAGTATGTTGCTGCTTTTGTGCTAGTCCTGCAATAAAGGAGACAGAGTTAAAATACTGCAGGCAAGGTCATTGCTTCAGGAAAATTGAAAAGCTTCTTTTTTCTCAGAGCTGCTGAAGAGATGGTCAGACTTCTGTTTCTGCTCTCTGTGCACTTACAAATATATCTCTGTCTTGGGTCCTTATGTCCATGTCATTTGACTTTTTATATATTCGTTAGAATTTGGCTTTATGTATTTCTGTATAAAAATTTTAAAGGCTTTTTTCAGAACTCTACTATAGAATTAGTTCAAAAAGTACTTCAGACTAACTTTTTTTTCTGTGTTGGGTGTTTTTATGGAAAGATTCTGGGTGCACTTAGCAGGAAGGGGCATAGCAAGTTCTGTAAAAGTAAGAGATTTCTTGTAACTTCTTTTGCTGGGATACACAAATATTTGTCTTGGGTTTTTCAGCTTGCTAGTGTGCTCTCTGCTCATCACCCTCTGCAACTCCCTGACAGGAGGGTGGAGTCAGGTGGGGGGTGGTCTCTTCTCCCAGGCAACCAGCAGCAGGACAAGCGGGCACAGACTCAAGCTCTGCCAGGGGAGGGTTAGGTTGGATATTAGGAAGGGATTTTTACAGAGAGAGTGCTCAGGCATTGGAATGTGCTGCCCAGGGAGGTGGGGGATTCACCATCCCTGGAAGTTTTCAAGCTGAGACTGGATGTGGCACTTAGTGCCATGGTCTGGTAACCACAGTAGGGTTGGACTTGATGATCTTGGAGATATTTTCCAATCGTTTTGATTCTATGATTCTTTATTAGCTTCAAGTTAATTTAAGATATGTCTAAATCAATGTGTGCCTTTGCTTAGTGGTGTTTCACACAGGTGTAAGAGGGAAAGGCTTGGCCAGAGGCTGTGGGGATTGTGACACTCTGATGGCAGCAGGTAACCACACCAGTCAGTGCTGGCAGTAGTCAGGGAACAAGTTTCTTAGCTGTGTGTTTAGAAAAGCCCAGTGAAGCTGCTCTAGGGTCAGTGCATCTGGGAATCACATCAGTTACTGGTAGCATAGCTTCAGACCCCAGTTGTTAGCACATGCCCCACTTTGTCCTCCATGCATGAAACAGAGGTCTGTGTTCTGATTGAGGAGTAGTTAAATAGTTACATTGGAGATTAACTGTCACTGTGAGACTTCAGATGACTTGATATTCCAATCAGTCTGGTTCAGGCTTTTTTAAGCCGATGGGGCAGACTCCAAAATACTTGTTTAGTTCCTGTTTGGAGGACTTGACTGGGAACATTTTAATGTGAAAATTCACACTCTACAGATTTTTGGGAACTGTTGTTATAAAATAACATGCTGTCCAGCAGATTTGGTTCTGTACCCAGATATAAACCCCCAAGTCTATGGAAACTGCAGACTAATGGTTGACAACTGAATTTCTCATCTGCTCAGTTCATGCTTTGTCTTGCCTCAAAGCACCACACATTGCTCTGCTCTTGGACCTTACTCTACCATCCTCTGTCCTGTGCCATGCTGTGTTTAGAGGAGAGATCAGTCCTGTCTGGTGGCTGAAGATAGCAAACATTCATTAGAGGCAGTGCAAGCTCTGTCAGATCCAGTACCTGGTACCAGGTACTTGAAAGGAAGGTGCCAGAAAACAAGCAATAGAAAATTGTGGGACACTTTCTGAGGGAGTGTTTGTTCGGCTCCTGTCAACTGTTAATGTTCTGAAGCATGAGAATTTTTCTTACAATTGCTGTTTATTTTTAGTGTTTCTTGTACAACACTGAATTTTCATATGTAATTACCATTGTAAATAAATACCTTCTTCAATGAAAAGCAAGTGTGTTGCTGCTTTCAAAGTAGGCTGGCTGATTCTGTAGCATAAAAGAGCATCTAGTCCCAGCTACTTTACAGAGAATGCAACCAGCAAAAACTCCCTTTTGCAGTTAAAAGAGCCCTTGTAATTGTCTGATAGGTGCCTGCAATGGAAGGATAAGTTATGTGCCATGAGGATTTTAGTAGCTAACTGTGCCTGAGTGCAAAGCTGAGTGCAGTCTGTGTTCATCACTAATTTCATGGGAGGGAAACCTGCCTGTCCTTGAATTCAGCTCCCATTGCCTCTAAGCACTCACATTTCTGTTGTGAGTAAGAAGGTGCTGGAAATTGCAATGTGCTGTATCTTCCCCTCTTACACACTCTGCCCTGTTTCTCCCTGTCGTTTCTCCTGAGCTAGCTCTGAGCTTCCTGATGGCTTCCTGTTTACAATTAACACTGACTTCTTGATCAGAATTAACAACTGCTGTGCTGCAGTGAGCGTTGTCCTCATTTTCAAGCATCGTCACAGAGGTGATTTCTCTGTGACAGAGATGCTCTTAACGATACCAACAGGAGGTTCTGATTAAGTCCATAAAAGTGGTGGTAAGTTAGGACATCTGGGCACTGGTTAAGTAAAACTGGTGAAAAATTTGTAATATTTTTACATGCTAAAATCTTTGTTGATAATTATCTGTTATCTGTTGATAATTATCTAGACTGTTATCAGTCTAGATATAACTTCACTATGTGTTAGAAATGGTGCAACATGCATATTTAATTGGGTTTTGTTAGTTCTCACATCTGAGAGGCTGCTGAGCTGCTCTTCACCTGTGGCAGGTGCTGGTCCCATTGCTGTGCTGCTGCACAACCTGCTGTCAGGCTTGTTTTGTCCTGAGATGTTTTACAGCATAAATAACCTGTTTGGGTGTAGGTAGTGATAACACTCAAAAATTAATTCAGGAGTCAGGAAAAAGCAAATATGTCTGAAAGGAAAGATATCTCTGGAGTGGTCATAGACTCCAGAGTGAACATAGTGATTAAAATGAAAGGACCTGACACCCCAAACCTAAAGCAGCAGATATTTTCAGCTGTGTGACTTCTGTTTCTGTTCTAAGCAATGTTTCAGCTTTGGGAGCTGCTCAGCTTCAGAGGATGGAAGAATTTAAACGTTCCCTTTCAGTTTAACATGTGAGCAGCTCAAGACTCAAACCCTGCGTGACTAGTTCCCACATACACTGGGACCCTGTGCTGCATTTCTTCCCCTAGCTCTGAGCCCTTACAAAAGATGCTGTCACTGAATTTCCACAGACAGAAAGAACTCAGGTCACTCCATGCTTTCACTGGTAATGCCACGTAATATAACAATATTTGCTCATGGTTCTTTGCAGTGCATCTGCCATTACACAAGCTGTGCAAGCACACAGCTAGCATTGAGTTTAAACCTTTTCTGCTAGTTCACTAGGGTTTTGTAGAATTCAGACTGTCAGCTGAGTGGTGTAAGTTTGGGACTAGCACATACAGATTCTAAACTCATTTATGGAAACAACATTTTGGGGACTGATCACCCGTTCTGGGTTATCTTGGGAAAACTAATTTGTTTGCCTACACCTGTTTCATTAGTGTTCACTGATTGTTCTTGTTTCTTAACCTTCTGATTTCATAGGTGATAAACTGTCCTGTTACAAGAGGTTTTGTCTGGGAAGACAATTTAGGATTATAGAAGAGTAAAAGAAATTATTTGTAAACTAATCTGAGCGTTGTCCCATTCTGCTGCTGGTTTAGAGGAATACTGGTGATCTAGGAGACATTCCCTGTAAGTGGATTACAACCAGCAGTCTCTCTGCTGTCCCTCTCAGTAACATGTTTAATAAAGCAGCAGAGAGCTGGGGGAAAGACTGTCAGCAAACAAAGGACCATAGAACTGGAGTTCATGGGACAGAGGTCTGGGAGTGTGGTGGGAGGCTTTGTTCTTAATCCAGCAAGCTGAAAGGAGCTCTGCCCTGGATTTCTGATGCACCAACCTCCCACATTATGCTAAAGAGCATCAGCACACTGTGTGTCTATAGGGGGAGGGATTCTGTGGCATTATTTCCTGGACTGGAGAGGAGGAAGTGAAAGAGAGGAGTTACAGTTCCCATAGTGTGATAAGGCAAAGAACACTAAATAGCTGGAATTAAATATATTCTTCCCTTCATTGCTAGCCTGGTTGGTGTTCTGGAGACAGTGCCTAGGTTCCTGCAGGTGTGAGATGCTCAGTTCCTGTGAGCTGTACTTGGAGTTGCTAAGGGAGTGAGTACTGCAAAGGAATTTAAAATCCTTTTAACATCTTAAAAGGAAAGGGCAGAATAGTCCAATTTGCCTGATAGGCTGGAAGCAAATAATAAAGTCTAAGGGAATTTTGTAGAGAACTTAGAGCATCTTTCTGCTCACCTGGTTGTTTCCATTAACTTTGACTTGCAGGTCTCTTCCTATCCCTTCCTCCCTGCCCTGTCTTTTGGAGATGGAGAACCTTTGCCTGGGCGGTAGTAAGACCTGATGCTTCTTTGCAAATCCCTTGGACATAATCCCCTGCCAGGGCCATGCTCTTCTGAGAGGTTTTGTGTTGTTTTGGGGATGCAGAGGACAGAAAGGTGAATGTCACTGTGTGGTGACAAAGAGGCTTCAATCTGCCCAGTCCAAGTGAAGCAAACACAGCTCTATTTCCTCCCTGTTTAAAGCAGCATAAGAGAACCATGTGGCTCTAAAAACAAATCAATCCAAGCAAATGGAATTTTTTTTGACAAATGTTAAAATTTTTTGTGTTAAAAGGTGTAGAAAGATGCCTTAAGAGTCATCTCAGTATGTGCATCTACATCCACATAAATGCTAAGAAGGATCTAGAAATTCCCCAAGCGCATCTGTAAAATCCTCTTTCCATTGCTGTGCCTTCAGAGTGGGATCATCCCTGGGGGAAAGGATATAAAAAAGAAAAACTAAGCTACAGCAATAGACTTAATGTATGTATAGTTGCTGTGCACAGTTGCATTATAAAATCTATAGATAAGTTATAGACTGTAATATAAAGACAATAAATCAAACCAACTTTTTTACAGCATGGACTATATTCATAGTCATAAATGCAAAGATTAGAGTGTGAGGGGGGGAAAAAAATCAAGTCCTTCATTTTTGTGTATTTTTTCAGACTTGTGACAAACTGCATTGATCAAACTCCCTGACAAACTGCATTGACCAAACCTGGAGTCAAGTGGGGGTTGGTCTCTTCTCCCAGGCAACCAGCAGCAGGACAAGAGGGCACAGACTCAAGCTCTGCCAGGGGAGGGTTAGGTTGGATATTAGGAAGAGATGTTTTACAGAGAGAGTGCTCAGGCATTGGAATGTGCTGCCCAGGGAGGTGATGGATGAACCATCCCTGGAGGTTTTGAAGATGAGACTGGATGGGGCACTTAGTGCCATGGTCTAGTAACCAGGGTAGGGTTGAACTGGATGATCTTGGAGATCTTTTCCAACCTGGTTGATTCTATGATGCAAGTTCTCTGAGCATGGTGCTTAGTGGCAAGAGAGGTTTGTAGCAGAGCAGAGGTTGATTCCCAGGTCTTAGCCTAGAACTAAGAACTGAAAACAACCATAAAATAAAACCTACCAGGCTTCTTTTTCTCTGGAGTGTTGATTTTAAGAGTATTTTCTACATTATCTGTCTCATTACAGATTGTAGTGTGTAGATCTCTCAGCAGACAGAAGGAGAAGCAATATGCAGTGTCAGTTGCTTCAGTTCAAGAAGAAATTAGAAAAGGTCTGATTAGACAACGCTGTTCAGTAAATGTTCTGAGTTAGCTCATCCCTTGAGAATGGTTCATGTGAAACTCTTGTAGGGAAGGATTTATTTTCTCTCGGGAAATGTTTCTTGCATCAGGAACCTCGAGCAAAGTGTATGATGATCCCATTTCATGCAGAGTTTTGTCTGAAATGCCTCTCTCGAGGGCAGGATAGATCTCTTTGATTAGATTACAAGGAGGGTCCCACTCTTCCCCTCCTGTTGGCGTAATCAGGAGCACCCTGGTTCAAAGAGTTCTCTGGCTTTATCATGGTTATCGTTTTAAGTATGACAAGTTTCTTCTGATCCCCAGGGTCAATATTAATGTGCAATGGCCAAAAGCCTGCTGATAATTACCCAGTGATTTGTCAGCTCTGGTTACAAGTTCAGAGTGTCCTGGCATCTTTTACTACCTTTCAGCTTTGTGGTCTGGGTCTAGTGGCTGGTGACTATCACACCTGGCTCTGAGAAACCCAGCAGTCTGGTGCTGCCACTCACTGTCACTGCCTTTTGAAGACTCTGAGAGGATGAGTGCTACAATTGCTCTGTTTAAGATTGCCCATTCTGAGCCTTTTTTTTCTCAGGGTACATATTTGGGCTGGTTTAACTCAGGTTAGGTGTTGGAAGAAGAGCCTAAACCAGGCCTTACTCAAGTGTTCTGGTGTGAACACATTTTCCTACAGTTCAGCCAATTCTTACCTGCAATGGAACATTTCTCTGTAAGGGCCTGTGTTTGCCCTTGACTTGAAATCCCCTGTCATTCCCTGGGGACTGCAGGATTGCAAGTCCCAACAGAATATCACCAGCTGAAAATCTGCAGGATGGATTGCCTCCACTATGGGATAGGAGCATTTTCTGTCTTACTGCTGGCCAAGTCGTTCCTCCTGAGCAATGTTTGCTCAGTGTTCAGCTTCATATTGTAGTTGAGAGATGCAGTCAGAGCAAATCCAGAAAGACAGTGCTTGTCATTTCTCTCTGCATCAGAAGATGCAGAGAGAAGGGAAACACTGTATCTCTGTTGGTAGCACCAACCAGAGCACATCGATGGTCTTTGCAACTTGAGGATCCTGCTCTTCCCTGAAACCCCACATTTTCCAAGGATAATTCTGCCTGTTGTGGCTGGTGGAGGAGAGTTGGTTTCATTCATCAACATTGTCAGTCAGTTCTTAAAGTTGTTCCAATATACTTACCACAGCTGTATTAATTTCTTCTTGGGTCAGAACATCTTCCCTGTTTGTCCTTTCCTCCAGAGAGGAGGAAAGTTGCACTCATGTGCTGGAGAGTGTGCTCCACATGGTAACAATTTGCTTGGATCTTAAGCTGGATGTATGTTGCTTATTCTAATTTGATTTTTCTGGGGCCTCAGGAAGATTGCAGCTGATATTAATACTTAATGTCTTGTCCAAGTGTGCTAAGACAGTTTGTGCTGCTTGGAGTTAGGTGTTCCAGCAAAGCAGTCCCTGTGGGAGCTGCTGACTTGGTGGGAGCTCTTTGTCTTTCATGGAACACACTCCAGTCTTCAGGCTGTTTTACAGCTTCGGTGCCTTCATGTTGCAAACAGCTCTTCCTTTCTCAGCTACCTTTTTTCTCTAGTTACTCTACGCTGCTCATTTTCTGGGCTG
Organism: Acanthisitta chloris; assembly: GCF_000695815.1. Lineage (NCBI taxonomy): Eukaryota > Metazoa > Chordata > Aves > Passeriformes > Acanthisittidae > Acanthisitta > Acanthisitta chloris. The sequence continues at coordinate 43,479 of NW_008661475.1, forward strand.
GACTATCACTGTTGGCTCTCCCTTGCAGTGGGCTGATGTGGGAAGAGATTGGAGGAGGAAATTATAGTGCCTTATTTCTTCTCTAAATCCCTGTAGTTCAGCTCAGAACCTCATTTTGTTGTGTGGCAGGAACAAGCTTTGCTTGTTGATGCATTTTAGCCCATCTGATTCTCTGCCAAGGTCGGTCAGTCAATTTAAAAGGAAGTTAAAATGGTTTTTCTCTCCTAACTCTTGAGTGTGAGAAAAACCTGAATCCCTCTGACCTGATAAGAGGTCACATCTCATAAGGTTTCTTTCTATCATATACTAATTTAGTTTTCAGATCCATGATTTAATTTCTTGGCTTGTTTTCTGACAGGACAGCAAAAGGGCAGTGCTGATAGGATAGGAACAAATGTGTTTGCCTTTGGTTTCTCCAGGATTTCACAGGGAGTGGAGTGTCACAGTTATTTTTCCTCCCCATCTCCATACAAACACTTTGTCAGTGTCACCTTTTAAATACTATGTAATTGTACAGGGCCAAAGCCTCAAGAAAAGTACCAACTTGAGTAAAAGTTTCATGAAAGATTTTTTCTGTTGGTGAAGTGAGCTTGGTTTGAGGGTGTAGTCTGAGCTGAAGCTGCTCCCAGTAATTAGCAGGAAGAAACGAAACCTGAATAACTCAGAAGAGTTGTTCAGTTTGAGTTTGTTGTGTGACCTGTGTTTTTCATTCGGTTTTACAGTAGAGTTTCAAGGTGTGCACCCCGTAATTCTGCAGTGTCTTTTCAGTGCCTGTGAAGTCTCAAAACGAATAATTTTTCTGTTCTTAACAGGACATGGAGCAGATGTGAAATGTGTTGACTGGCACCCAACGAAAGGGTTAGTTGTTTCGGGAAGTAAGGACAGCCAACAGCCCATCAAGTTCTGGGATCCAAAGACTGGCCAGAGCCTTGCCACGCTGTGAGTTCTTGCCCACAGATTTCGATTTGCTCAACTATAAGCCAACTTTATAAACTATTTTCTTCTTTTATTCCTTTCCTAGCTCTTCCCCTCACGTCTTTCCAGCCTTACACAGTCACTTCACTGTCTCTTTAATATCTTTGTTGACAATTTGGATGAGGGGATTGAGTGCACCATCAGCAAGTTTGCAGATGACACAGAGTTGGGGGGGAGTGTGGATCTGCTGGAAGGCAGGAGGGCTCTGCAGAGGGATCTGGATAGGCTGGAGAGATGAGTTGATTGCAATGGGATGAGGTTTAACAAGGCCAAGTGCTGGTCCTGCACTTTGGCCATAATAATCCCATGCAGAGCTCCAGGCTGGGACAGGGTGGCTGGAGAGCAGCCAGGCAGAAAGGGACCTGGGAGTTTGGAGAGAGAAAGAGGGCACAGACTCAAGCTCTGCCAGGGGAGGGTTAGGTTGGATATTAGGAAGAGATTTTTACAGAGAGAGTGTTCAGGCATTGGAATGTGCTGCCCAGGGAAGTGGTGGATTCACCATCCCTGGAGGTTTTCAAGCTGAGACTGGATGTGGCACTTAGTGCCATGGTCTGGTAACCACAGTAGGGTTGGACTTGATGATCTCGGAGGTCTTTTCCAACCTGGTTGATTCTATGGTTCTGTATGAAGCTAGTGCTTTAGCTGTGCCAGAAAATCTAGTGGTCAGATGAAGACAAGTGTATACTTGTAAAATTGTGATTGAATATTCCTTGTTTAGATTTCCTTTGTCCTTCTCCTTAGACCTTCTAGTCACACAGTTCTCATTCAGAACTGAGACATGGTAAAACAGAAGAGATATTTCATCTGACTGATGAAAACTTTCTTGTGCTGCACTAGAAACATGCAGAGTAACTAAATTCTCTCTCAATGAGCACTACTAGTTGCTTGAAGTACAAAAGAGCAGGATCAAAGCTTGGGGTATCTGTACAGAAAGCTCCAGTGTTCTGCTTTAGTAGCCAGAACTACTTTGTTACTGACCTCAATATTTGCAACTGGCAAATGACACATTATCTGTCTCAGAAATCAGTACCAGGACAAACAAACTCCTTCTCCTCTTGCAGACATGCCCATAAAAACACTGTGATGGAGGTGAAGCTGAATCTGAATGGCAACTGGCTGCTGACAGCTTCTCGTGACCACCTTTGTAAGCTCTTTGACATCCGTAACCTGAAAGAAGAACTCCAGGTCTTCAGAGGTCATAAGAAGGAGGCCACAGGTCAGAATTTTGGGTTTCAGATCCTGATTTGTGTTCATTGGGAATCCTGGTGTTACACCTCCTGATCAAGGCTTGCTCTGTGTTTCAGCTGTGGCCTGGCACCCTGTGCACGAGGGGCTGTTTGCCAGCGGAGGGTCTGATGGCTCCTTGCTCTTCTGGCATGTTGGGTATGTGGCATTTTGCTCAGCACCGTTGGAAAGATGTTGGTCAGGTGTGCAAGCTGCTACAGAAACCAAAAATAACCTTTTCCCCTTTGAATCCCTATTTAACCTACATGGTTATCTATAGCTTTTCTCTCTACCTGAGAAGTTTTCCTGTGCAGGTGTATTTTAAGGAGTGCAATTGCTCACACAAAAATGCCTTTGTTTGAGAGGGTGATGAATGGCTGAAACTCCTGGTGCTGTAGTTAGTTTCTGAATGTCCAGTTACAAAGCCACAGGGAACAATCAGTTCACCCAGGATTAAAATGAGGCTTAAGCTTAGCAAAATTTGGGGTGGAGGATGAGCAACAAGTGAATAGCAAAAGTTTTGTCTTGTGGCAAATATTCAGCTGTGTGATGACTGATGGTTTATTTGATGCATCAGGGTTGAAAAGGAGGTCGGTGGAATGGAGATGGCCCATGAAGGAATGATCTGGAGTCTGGCATGGCATCCCCTTGGACACATTCTCTGTTCGGGCTCAAATGATCACACCAGGTAACTGGAGTACTTAGAGAAAAGGTCTAAGGGAAGGGATGTACATTTAGGAACCAGAAAGGTGCCAGACACTGATATCAGTAGTAAATGGATTGGGATGGTTCTGATACACAACCAGTGGCCAAAGCAGAGAGACAAACTTCTGCTGGTCATGTCTGTCTTGTCACATCCCAGGTGTGTTTGGAGGCTATAGTTTGTGCTTTGAGGCTGAACATGCTGTGCATATGGTGCACTTTGTAAATGCAGCACATTTTTGTATGGGGATTTCTGTATTTAGTATATCTGACGAATACATTTGAGCAAGAAGGTTTTGGAATGGGCTAGAAATATATTTGATCAGGATCTGATGTTGATGCCTTGTCCTTATACCTGTCACGCTTTGGAGTTGTAACTTTGTAATTTAATATGGTAGTTGTTGGGGTTTTATTTTTGGCTTGAACATCACACCTAATGTTCAGACCTAAAGCTGAGTTTGATTTAATAAGAGCTGAATCCCTGCATAGTGAAGACAGCGCTCTGAAAGTTAAAGAACTAAGCAGATAAGAAGTCACTCATGCTTTTGACTTTTTATTGAGATCATGTAACTTTCCCTTGACAGCAAGTTTTGGACTAGAAATCGGCCTGGAGATAAGATGAGAGATCGTTACAACCTGAACCTGCTGCCAGGGATGTCAGAGGACGGTGTAGAATATGGTAAGGCAATGTCCCTCAGCATGGGAGGAAGAAGGTGGGGGCAGGAGCAGCCCTAGGTCAACAGTCAACCCTTCTGGGTAGCAATTTGACAGCATTAGTGACCACCTAGTCAAAGATCCTTTATAAGGATGATTTTACTCTTCATGTTATCAGTGATCACCATTCCAACAATGAGTTTTCTTCTGTTCCCACAGCTCCAGGAGGTAAGACCTGCTCTGGCAATCACAGGAAGGAGGTTTGGCTCTCCCTCTGGCAACATCTCCAGTTTACTTTTCGTCTTGAAAACTTCACCTGTCTTCAAGACTTCACACAGTCATGAAATACAGCAGGAAAAACTCTCAAATTATTGAGCTTCACTAAAATCTTTAAACTTTCTTCCCCCTTGAGGATTTGGGCTGCGCAGGGTTGCCCAGCTCAGTGGTGTGCCTCAGCCTCCTGGAGTTACATCTGTTTCTTCAGATGTTTGATTATTTACTCTTTTGGGTTTGGGAATGTTAATTAAAATGCACTTTAATCACATTTAGGTTTTAAAATACCAGATTTGTTACCAAAAAAATGGGAACAGTTATGGGTTGTTACTTCTTTTTCTGAGCTTCTCCCCTAAAAGTAACTTTGAAAGGACATAATTGGGCTATAGTTTTGGGGAGTATTTATGAATCTGAATTTTCAGTTCTTTTAATATCCTGCAATTCGTGGATGGAACTTAAAACTGACCCACCAGTTGGAAAATATGTCTTTACCACTGGAATATGAGGCCAAGGGTAAAAGCATGTGAAAATCCAAAGGGATTAAATGATCATGTAAAGAGAAATGTTCCAAGCATAAATGTTAATTGGTTTTTTCCCACTAGATGATCTGGAACCAAACAGCCTGGCAGTGATTCCTGGGATGGGAATACCTGAACAACTGAAAATAGCCATGGAGCAGGAGCAGATGGGTAAGTAGCAGCTGTGGGGAAGCATTTCCTTGAGCTGCCCAGATATTGTGTGGCTTCTTTTTCATACACTTTGGTAGCACAGCTGCTTTTTCCTAAAGTTCTGTGTTGTGTGTATTTCTCTTGTAAAGAAGGGAGAGTTGAAAACCTCTTGGTCTCTTCTGCTAAGTAAGCTGTAAAAAACCTAAAGGCTTTCTCTGTGAGCCTGCACTGCTCTGACTGTTTGTTTCCCTGGTGCCAAAGGGAAAGATGAGTCCAATGACATCGAAATGACAATCCCAGGACTGGATTGGGGAATGGAGGAAGTAATGCAAAAGGACCAAAAGAAAGTGCCACAGAAAAAAGTTCCCTATGCAAAACCAATACCAGCACAGTTTCAGCAGGTAAGTACCTGGTACACAGTGAACAGAACACACTGTTATTTTCCCAGCTCCAAAATGTGTGTGGCTGTGGAAATGTGTTGGATTTCCAGTATCAGCTCTTTTATATCAACACCCAGTGCAAAATAATTTATCCTTTATACCTTGTATGTGTGACTGGAAAAAAAGTTGTTGTAGGGTAGGGAAATTTTATTCAGCATTGATTTTAGCTCCCAAATATCCATACTACACAGTGTTCCAGCACATCCTTTCCCAGTGCAGCAATGGATTGCATACATGTTGTTCCACTTAGCCTTGTGTTTCCTCTTCTTTACAGGCGTGGATGCAGAATAAAGTTCCTCTGCCTCCCCCACCTGAGCCACTGAATGACAGAAAAGAAGATATTAAGCTGGAAGAGAAAAAGAAGTCACAGGCAGAGATTGAGCAGGAAATGGCAGCACTTCAGTACACAAACCCACAGCTCTTGGAGGTGTGTGTGCAGACAGTGATCACCACATTTGTTGTAGTGCTCTGGGTGGTAGGTTTGGAGTTCAGCACTAAAGTGAGCAGGTTGCTTTTGCAGTGCTGTTTTCACCTCTTCACATAAAGACATCTCTTAGAACAGGATATTGCACTGAATGCAACCTGTAGTGAGGCCTCAGCCACCGATCCTGCTCTGGGGGTCTCCAGTTAATTATTTCTGTTCATGAAGAGAAAAGCATTGCATCTTTTCAAACTCCTGAGAAATGAGATGATGGTTTCTGATTTTTAGTTGCAACATATACTTCTGTACTTACTGATTCTCTGTCTCTCTTTTTTGGACAGCAATTGAAGATTGAGAGACTTGCTCAAAAACAAGCTGAGCAAGTGCAGCCTCCACCCCCAGGAGGATCTCTTCATGGACCCCAACCTTTCCCAGGGCAAGGCCCAATGTCACAGATGCCTCAAGGGTTTCAGCAACCCCTTCCACCTCAGCAGATGCCAATGAATATGCCTCAGATGGGACCTCCTGGTCCACAAGGACAGTTCAGACCTCCAGGACCCCAAGGACAAATGGGACCTCAAGGTCCATTACACCAAGGAGCTGGAGGTCCCCAAGGGTTCATGGGACCACAAGGACCTCCAGGCCCCCAAGGGCCTCCACAAGGAATGCCACGGCCTCAGGACTTACATGGACATCAAGGAATGCAGAGACATCCAGGCCCTCATGGGCCGATGGGGCCTCCAGGTCCACAGGGTAGTGCTGGTCCACAAGGCCACTTAGGACCACAGGGTATGCCTGGGTCTCAGACTCATTTAGGACCACAGGGTCCACCTGGCCCACAAGGTCACTTGGGTCCTCAAGGTCCTCCTGGCGGTCAAGGAATGCAGGGGCCACCTGGTCCCCGAGGAATGCAAGGACCTCTTCCTCATGGCATGCAAGGAGCTCCAGGATCTCAAGGGATGCAGGGCCCTATATCTCAAGGGCCTTTGATGGGACTTAATCCAAGAGGGATGCAGGGTCCACCAGGACCCAGAGATAACCAGGGACCTAATCCACAAGGGATGATGATGGGTCATCCGCAAGAAATGAGAGGTCCTCATATGCAAAGTGGTTTACTAGGACACGGTCCCCAGGAGATGCGAGGCCTCCAGGGACCTCCGCCCCAAGGTACAATGCTAGGACCACCACAGGAAATGCGTGGGCCGCCCGGTCCGCAGGGCCAGCAGGGACCTCCACAGGGCTCCCTGGTGGGGCCTCAAGGCAACATGCAAGGACCTCAGGGACAGCCGAACCCTTCGAGGGGCCCACACCCCTCCCAGGGCCCTCTGCCCTTCCAGCAGCAGAAAACACCTCTGTTGGGTGACGGCCCTCGCCCCCCGTTCAACCAGGTACGTCTCGCTCTCCGGCCTGAGAGGAGTGTGAAGAGGGGAGGAATGGTAACTGTCATGTGGTAGGAATGCACTGCAGCAGCTGAGAGGATGGAGTTGGGGTATTCCTTGCAAGACTGAGGCCTCGGGAAGGCTGAAGTGATAATGAAGTGTTATGTAGTTTGGAAACAGCAGAGGTGGAAGGTGTCCCTGCCTGTGGCAGGGGGTTGGAAATAGATGGTCTTTAAGGTCCTTTCCAACTCAAACTCTGTTGTGGTTCTGGGACAGGTAGCTGTAGGAAAGGGATTGTTGGGAATACTGGTACAGAAATCAGTCTGCCATGAAAATATGTAACCTCAAGAGAAACAGCTTTTTTTGATTTGAGAGACACTGAACTGATTTCAGAGGGGAATTTCCTGGGGAGCAGACAAGCTCTAATTCAAACTGAACATAAGAAACCTTCTATATATTAATTAAAGCAAGTTATTGCCAACCCTCAGTGGTTCCAGAGTAGTTAATCTGAACTACGGGATGAATTTATCAAGGATGCTGAACACCCCTGGAATCATCTTAGGTCTGGGTGCACTTGCCAGTTCAGACTCAGTGCAGAGGGACACAGAGTGACACAGCTCTCCTGTTTCCTGCCTGTAGCCACCTCTGCACTTCTGAAGCACAAGTTGAGATAGCAATTTCACTCAGTGGTCTTCAGTTGTAGGTGAATTTTGAAAGGGAAGTTTGAAAAAAAATATTTGGGTTTTTTTAACCAGAATTGACTCTTTCAGACCTGCACTCAACATTTTAGTCTAAGCTACATGTGCACATGTAGCCCTTGGTGTGTCCTCCCGTGTCAATGCCGAGGGCTGACACTGAAACGAGCTCTAGCTCAGTGATTCCATTTCAGATGAAGGCAGAGGAGCCTACAAATTGTGGGTTTATTTGAATATTCTTTTGCTTGCAAATCAGTAATTCCCTCCAGAAGTTGTTCCTCTGCCACTACTGCTGAGGTTTCAAAAGCATCAAAGTTATGCAAACAAGTGTTGGTTCCACAGCTATCCAACAGAAACCAGCACAGAGTTTCTCACTGCTGCCCCAGGGAGACCAGTTCTTGTGCTTTGGGAATAATTCCCAAGCGTGTGTGTGTACAGAGGGTTGTGTGTGTTGCCATGCCTGTGGAGGGCTGTCCTTGCCTGACCCTGCTGCAAACACTGGCCAGGATTCAGTAGGTGATTTTGGCAGGTAGCTGCTTATTTTCAGTGATCACTCAAGGCTTTTACAGATGCTAAACAAATTTCAGAGCAAGGTATTTTGGACCATTTTTCCTTCCTTGTACACTTTTGGCCTGGTAATGGCTTTTAAAAATTAACATACTTTACATCTCACAACATCAAGTGTTGCTCCAATTTGCTTCTTTGTAGTATAAATGTAACAGTAGTTCCTCTTTGAAAAGGCTCTATCTGTGATTAGTTGCTCTAAACAGTAGGCTTGACATTTTTCTTTTGTAAACTGCTTCAAATCACTTGCCTTCCTTTCCAGTACCAGGAGTGTGTGATATATATCTGCTTTGTCAAGGGCTTGGGGCATTAGTACTTCCTGTGAGATTTTGGTAGCGGTTAATCTCCAGGTAAGAGATCACTGTTACCTGCACCTACTGTGCCCTGGAAAGCAGAGGTTCCCTGGGGTGTGCAAGGCTGTTCAGAGCTCTGGGTACAGTATCTCCATCTGAGCTCTGCCTGTTTTCCAGCTGGAGGCAAAGAATTGCATTTGGAAACCAAAATCACGTGAAAACACAGTGTTAGGGCTCTGTGTTCTCAGCTTGGCCAAGTTGGTCTGTTTGCAGTAGAAGATTCTGCTAAACACTAAGGAAATTCACTAAGTGAGTGTTAAAAACTGGTGCTTTGGTTAAACACCAGCGGCATAAACCTAAGAAGTTCACTATGGTTTAAGTAGACATATGCTAAATATATGAGAAATCCTGGAACTCCAGCAAGGTTTTGGTCAAGAGTGGCAGAAGCACTGCAATAGCTGGATCTTACCCAGTCAGGGGATTGACTTGTTCTGGCCTCAAGGTAACATTCTATCATTAGCAAAGGGTTTTTTTGGGTCTTTTCAATAGGCACTGGGCCAGGCCTTTCATTTTGATTATTTTTCCAACACCCTTACAAAATTGCTCAATGGAAATACAATGTTTGTAGTCTGTATTTGTGTGCATTGTGTTTATCACCTTCATTGCAGGTGAATATAAATGCTTAATTTAAAATCATACTTCAAGCTATGATGGGGGAAAATGCACAAATGAACTTACTGCTTCTCTGCAAGCAGAAATAAGAGGTAGTGTTTCTCCAGAATAAAAGCAGAGCATGAAAATTATTTGTCTTTGATTCCTGGAGAGATTGAGCAATGTGATGTGATGTAGTACAGGTCTGTAGGTACTCCAGCCTACCTGCAGACTGGAGGGTTTATACAAGGCAGAATGAAGGCCAAGTCTAAATCTTGCTTATTAGACATGTATAGGAAAAATTGTTACATGTTTAGAGGTTTCTGGTAGTGGTTTGGGGTGGATTTGGGGGTTTGGTGATGTCAGCATAAGGTTTGTGTAGCAAACAGGTTTGAACTCTGCCTTGTTCACACTTTTGTTGTTGGATCTCATAGCTGCAGAGTAAATGCTGTCCCTGCCCCTTTTGATTCCAGTCAGGCACAAACCCAAATGACTTTTTGTCAGGCCTTTGCTGTTTGAAGGCAGAGTCAAAGGGAACTGTCCAACCACAGTTTCCCAACCAGTGTACGTATGGTTTCTGGAGAAATCTTTGATGAGGCTGTGACAGCAGCTGAATGAAAGAACATTATTTTATCCTTTAAAATTCACCAAAAAGAAAGAAAATAACAAAAGACACTTACATACTTTATTTTTCCTTTGGGATCACATACCACACACAAACCTCTGCTCACTCTGCTGCTTCTGCTTGAGGAAAGAGGTGACTGCAGCTCCTGCCTTGAGCCCTGTCAGTGCTGACAATGCCCTTAACAACTTGTCTCCTGGTGCTTAGCTGAGGGTTAGTGCTTTTATTAGTCCTGAAATTAAGAAAACCAAACTTTGCCAGCATGTTCAAAATGAAACTCATGTTTCCATGCCAACAGCTTGCAGAGGTTAACAGGAGAGGTTCCCTTACAGCCTTGTCTGTCCTCCTGCTCCAGCAGGTTTGTGCATGGTTTGTCTCCCTGTTCACTACCAAGTCTTTGGTTTATGCACCTCTTTCACTGCAAAAAAAATCAGTGCCTGATACTTGTCAAACAAATATACACAGTTTCCTCATCTAGAGGGATAGAATATTCATAAAGAATATTCAGTGCATTCTTAAAGAATATTAATACTCAGCTACAACATGAGCTTTATCATCTTTGGTTGCTACAGGTAAAACATGAGTCTCTGAAAAGGGCCTAGTTCTCTTTATCATCTTTTCTCTTTAGTATCTTTTAATATCTTTGTTGAGGATTTGGATGAAGGTATTGAGTGCACTATCAGCAAGTTTGCAGATGACATGAAGCTGGGGGGAGTGTGGATCTGCTGGAAGGCAGGAGGGCTCTGCAGAGGGACCTGGGTAGGCTGGAGAGATGGGCTGAGTCCAACGGGATGAGGTTTAACAAGGCCAAGTGCTGGAATGTGCTGCCCAGAGAGGTGGTGGATTCACCATCCCTGGAGGTTTTCAAGCTGAGACTGGATGTGGCACTTAGTGCCATGGTCTAGCAACCACAGTGATTTGGACTTGTTCTTTGAAGTCTTTTCCAACCCGGTTGGTTCTGTGATTCTATGAAATGCTGTTTCCTATAACATTATGTGTTTCCCAGTGACTGGAAGCATTACTGATGTGAATGTCTGAAAAATGAGGCTAAATCATTGGAAAACCAGCTGTTTCTGTTGTATGATCTGTGCAAATGGAGTCTTTATGGAAAGAAAATTGTTTTGCACTCTTATAAAATGCTTAAGCTGCTCACACGTGGCAATTCATGTGGCTTTTCTCCTTCCATGCTCACAGGATGGACAGAACCCAGGTCCTCCTCCACTGATTCCAGGCCTGGGCCAGCAGGGAGGACAAGGTCGTCTCGGCCCTCACAACCAAGGACCAGGTCTTAACAAAGGTAATTAAACATGGTCTACTTTGCTGTGAGCAGTGCTCCTAAAAGAGGGGCTGTCCCAGGGCAGTGCTTCCAGAGAAACAGCTGGGCCTTGGCTGAAAGCTTCCATAGATGTGGGCTGGGAGAAAACAGAGCAAGACTTGTCCCAGACAAAGAGTTTAATGTGAACTGTATCGTGTGCTTTGTAGGACTGTACAAACTAAAGCGTCCTAGAGTGTTTTTAGAAACCTGCTGTGATTTTTTCCCTCAAGGTGACGCCCGTGGACCTCCAAACCATCACATGCTGCCAGACAGAAGGCACGACCAGAACAGTGGTGGTCCCGATCACGGGCCTGAGCGAGGGTTGTTCCGAGGTGGCCAGGAGTGGGGTGATGGTAGAGACAGCAGGGGCATGCCAGATAGACGAGGACCTCACCCAGATTTCCATGATGACTTTGATCGACCAGATGACTTCCGTGACGACTTCCACCCGGATAAGAGATTTGGCCATCGGTTACGGGAGTTCGAGGGGAGAGGAGGTCCACCACTGCAGGAGGAGAAGTGGAGGCGAGGAGGACCTGGGCCTCCCTTCCCTCCAGATCACAGGGAATTCGAAGGAGGCGGCTCAAACCGAGGCCCTCCTGGTGCTTGGGAAGGACGGAGACCGTCGGACGACAGATACCCGCGGGACCCTGAGGACGTGCGCTTCCGAGGGAGGCGGGACGAGAGGTAAGCATCAGTCTGCTTCTCTTGGTTGGGTTCAATGGAGGGAGCTCTTTTCCTGGTTTCCTTTTCATTAAGGAGTCTATCTGTTTCAGATTTATAAACTGGAAACCAATAAGGAAATGAAAACTCTAATATACCTGAGTGTAGAGTCCATACAAATCATTCAGTAATAGAAGAGAACTTGAAAAACGGTCATTGTACGCAGCAGCTTCCGTGTCTGTAAACAGTAAGTAAAGAGAAGGGAGGAAGTTTGTAGAGAAGATCCAGTGGCAGAGGATGAAGATTTGAGACCGTTTTGATGAAAATTGAGAGGAAACTTGGAAAGTTAAAGTGACAAACTTTGAACACTATAGACGTGGATTTTGAGACTGTCTCCAGTCACAAACTACAGCATGAGTGTAGAGACTGTAGGATGAGATGCAATATTCTTGTAAGGAGCAGGAACAGAGATCCTACTGTCGGATAGAAGGGACAGAGCTACAGCATCTGTTGGACTGTTGAGACTATTTTCTCATGGTTTTGCTTGTAGAAATTTTATTTCTCTTTCTGACTTATTTCTTAATGCCAAGAGAAGAACTCAAAAATAATCTGAGAGCAATGTGCCTGTCATTGCTCACAATCTCCTAGAAAATCATAAAGGGATGAATTTGCTTCTAGTTACCAATGCAAATATGGAGGAATTACGCTGTCAGCGAGACAAAGTGTCAGCGAAATTGCTCCTGATTTCTGCTAGTTACACTGAGTGAAATTTGGCCTCCAAGGTCTAAGCCTCTCACTGACCACCAACTCTAGGTGTATAAGAACGTGTACTTGTACAAATATGCTGTGGTCTCCATATAATGTGAATTTTGTGTGGTTTAGTTCCCTTTTTAATCATTTTCTTACATTCCTTTTACTTTGCATCTATACAGCTCTTCTTTTAGCTATTTTCTACCTAGCTCTGTAAAGATGTACCTTCCTTTTGTGTGAAGAGTATGAAAAGAAATGAACTAAAAGAAGGTAACAATGAAAGCCATTTTTACAAAGTAAAGCCAGAGAGAACCCAAGCTGAATGGTCTGTGTCATAGAACCCTAAAAGGCACAGCAGACAACACCTAGAAGCTCACAGAGATTTTCAGGTCTTTTATTGGGAATGCTTAGGGATTTTAAAATACTTTATCGTGGTCCTGACTTTTAAAGAGTATCAGGAAAGGAAACAAGAACCTTGTGACCTGTAAATCTGACTTTTGAGCTAAGAACGGTCTGTTTATCAGAGTACAAGTCTTTGTCCAGAGTTTAAAATTCATTGGCACAAGGCTCTAAAAAGCTCATTGTGCTTGGAAACTCAATTTCTTGGAATGAAGGAGAATTAGGTGCCATTTACTGCCCATGCTGTGGTGGACTTAATCCCAACCATTTGTCTAGCTGACTTGGTTTGGAATTGAGAGTGTACCTGGTTTGATCCAGCATGAGAGGGAAGTGTGTGTATGTGTGTTTCTCGCTAGTTTCCCGTCCTTTTCATCCCTGTCCTGTTCTCACTCTACCTGTGCATATCAACATGATGCTTCTACTGCAGAGACCTGCCTCTTCCTGCCTGCTAACCTGCACAGTGTGTAGTTGTGTACAGTAAGGCCCTAGGCTTCGAGGAAGAAGATCTGAGAGCAGTCAAACAGGAACTGAGCCCGATGCAAGGCAGGGTTTTACACATGACTGATGTGAAAAGGTGACTAAGGATATCCATGACACAATATAGGAGCTGTGGCTATGTTAGGTGTAGGTCTGGTAGATTCAAAAACTCAAGTGTGTCCATAAGTTGCCTGGAAGGCATAGGAAAGGCCCCATTCCTGCAGCCCTAGGGCCTTGTGTTGCAAATCTGGGTCATTTTCAAGCTGAGCAGAATCACACCATGTCAGTATTAAAGTGGGAGGCCCTCTAAGGAACGTGCAGAGGACTGTGCTGTCGCAAGGCTAAACAATATTGCTCTGTGATTCTTTGAACCATTTGTACCTGAAACTGTTCAGTTTGTTTTCCCAAACCATCCAGGTTAATGTGAATGGTTCATGGTCCATACACAGCACTCCTCCATCCTCTGTTGTACCTGTACAGGCACAGCAGCCTCCTCTCTGTATTGTGTTTGTTTTCTGGGAGGTGGAGACAGACCTATTGTTTTTAATCAAAAACAATGTAAAAGTTTAAAAATACTGTATTGTGTTATGACTACTGTTAAAATATTTAAATTTGTAATTAAAAGGTTAATGTTGTTAAAATTCTAAATAAAAGTATCTAAAGTTTTGCTTGTAATAGGATGCACTGTGTCGTTAATGAGCTGGGGAAGGGGATGCTGCACACAGCCAACGCCACCGGAACGTTACGGTGCCTCCAGTTTGGCCAGTGTGGAACTGGGAGCAGTGGGGAGGTGGGAGGCATCTGTGACTGGGCCAGGAGTGCCCCACGCTGTGTGCTGTCACTGAGGGTGGGGATGACAGGGTGAGGCTCCTGGGCTGGAGCTGGCAGAGCAGCTGTGCAGAGCACCCCAGACACAGCATGGATGTGCTTTACCAGCACTCCACGGGCTTTAACTGCTCCTAGTCACTCTCACAGCTCTGCAGGCTTTACTGACTCACTGCTGGCTCAGTAAGAGCCACTCTCCTCTCTGAAGAGCTGTCCAGGCCCCAGGGTGATGCTGGAGGAGCTGTACTCAGTTAGGATGAGGTGCAGAACCCAATCCTGCCAAATTCCTGAAGATGCCGTGGTACTTACTAGAAGGCAATTATCACAGCTCTAGTGCCAAACTACATTTTGCAACACAAAATTCCTCATTACTGCAGCTGGATAAAGTGTTCTTCAGGCTGCAGAATGCCACTGTGCACTGTTCAGCCATCGCTGTCCCTGCAGAGCCCAGGGCAGTCTAGATGCATTTGTTTGAAATTGTAAATGTTGAAGAATGGAATTAAAAAAGAGAATGTTCATAGAATCAATAGGAATGAGGTGCTGGGATGTTTTGTTCTAGCCAGGACTCATTGTTTGTATGTTTTCAGTTTGTTTGATCACTAAAATGGAGAGGAGAAAAAGGGAAGGGGAATGTAGGACCCACCTCAGCTAAGGGAAATTCACTTTTGCTTCTCCTTACCTCACCTTTACATCTATCATCACTCACTGATTGTTCTTCCCACCTTTTCATTAAATGATCGCAGTGTGTTTAACAGAATTTCTCTTGTATGAAAAAGCAACACAGTTGACAGAAGGAAATACAAGGGGAAAACTACAAAAAGTACTATCCAAGTGCTCAAAGGCAGAAAGTGAGCACTTTGCACCTATAGATCCTGTTCTAGTACCTGTATGTGCTGTAGCATGGGGTGAACCAGTTCAGAAATTAGTTGATTGTTAACCTGAAGCTGATTCATGTTCATCCATCTAAACTCTGCCTGAACACATTTGTACCATGTTCTTTCTTGCAGCTTCAGAAGAGGAGGACCCTCGAGGCACGAGGGCCGGGGATCCAGGGGCAGAGATGGCTTTCCTGGCCCCGAAGATTTTGGGCCAGATGATGCTTTTGAGTCTCCAGATGAAAACTCGAGAGGAAGGGACCATGGTGCGCGGGGCCGAGGCCGCGGTGCTTCTAGAGGTGAGGGAACATTCTTCCACAGGGGATTGCAAGGATGAGGAAGGAAGGGCATTTCGGGGGCAGATGGTGGTGTTTGCATGGATACAGTGTCTCTCCTCACTCCTGTCCTCTGCTTCTCTTACTGCTCAGGAGCCCGGAAGGGTTTGCTTCCTACTCCAGATGAATTTCCACGCTTTGAAGGAGGGAGGAAACCAGAATCCTGGGATGGAAACAGAGAACCAGGTAAAATAGGTGGTGAGGTTTGTTCTGGATAATAGTCTAGACTTCTATAATATAACCACATAGAAAATCACCTTTTTCCGGTACCTCGTGTTCATTACCACTGTTTTACCAGGAGAAAAAGCCAAATGTAGTTGTCTTTTAAATTTAGATAACTATACAGAACTGAACTGGCTCTAAATGCAACTGCCTCACTGAACAAGAAATTCATGTGGCCTCAGAGTCTTGATTTCCAGTTGAGTTTTTGCACAGTCCAGAACTGCTTGGGCAGTTTTCACCTGCGGATGACTCAGTCACATCTCATAGGGTTATTTTTCACATCTATCTTAATGCCAACAATAGTCTTTCTCTTGGTTGGCATCTCTTCTGTTTGCAAGAGTCATGTTTTCAGCTGCAGTGTCTGACAGCTTGCTGCACTTGTGTTACTAACAGCAACCCCAGATGAGGCAAAACTGAGCTGTAGAATGTCATGGGGAAAAAAATGAGCACAAACAGCTCATGAATAAATGAAGATGTCATTGTCTCTAAAACATATGAAAATATTTTATACTGAAAAAGAACACTTTGCTTTTGGCAATTTTTCTTTCCCATCACCTTGAAAACTTGTTTTACCTTAGTTTTCTTACACCTTATTCATCTCTTGTTTTCCTGTTGGGATGGTGGGGAAGGTTGATACAATTTCAGCTGACAATTGTGTGCCAAGTAGTGTGGGTAAATTTATGTGACCACCTCCAAAAATGAGAAATAATGATCCAGTGAACATCACTCATTGTCCTGTGCTTTCCTTTTCTGCCCAGGGCCTCATCCAGATCACCCTCCTCACGACAGGCACTCTCCAGCCAACAGAGAACGTTCCTCCTCCCTCCAGGGCATGGACATGGCCTCACTGCCCCCTCGGAAACGGCCCTGGCACGACGGGCCAGGGACCTCTGACCACAGAGACATGGATGCTCCAGGTGGACCTCCAGAGGAGAGGGGCAAAGGTAAAGCAGCCCCTTTACTGAAAACCTTACCTAACACTGGCAGGTTTTTCAGGCTTATCAGTATTCCTCATCTGCTCAGAGGGGATAAAACTGAGCTGGGAAAGAGCTGATCTTCCCAGCTGAGAAGCTAAAGACCAGTCTTAGAGGAATGTAAGAAGTGAGGGATTTTTCTGGGATGTCAAATCCAAATCTTCTCTCCAGCATCAGGGAATCCTCTTCTTTACTGCCTTGTTCAAAGGAAGTTAGTGTCTGGCTCCCTGTTACTCCAGCTGGAAAACTCTTGTTAGGAACTTCTTTTTTCTCCTTTTCAGAAATGATCTGTTAAACTTCATGGTTGTGCTCTTAGCCCTTAACTCAAACATAACACTCTAAGCTTATAGTGGTGAGTCCCTGCAATGCTCTCCGAAACTATTACGATCTGTAGTTCAGTGACTTACTGAAATACTAGATTTTATTCAATGGCTTTTGCCATTTTGTGACCTTCTCAAGTGCTTTGACCATCATACTGGACATCCCCAGCATCCATGGACAGACCTTCGTTGCAGTAGACTATTCTTAAAAGGAAAAAAAAAAAAAGGAAAGTGTTTTTCTTGTGTTTCACACTATTTTCATATGACAGTCTTACGTTGTAATTAGCAGTTGAAAGTTGATTCTTGTTCTGAACTCTGATTGCAAAGAACTCTATCATTTCTAGCCTGAACTAGCTCTTCAAGTCAGAGCTCTGAGCTGTTCAATTGTTCTGTATCTTTTATTATCCTCATGTGTACTGTACATACCATACAGGATAGAGTATTTTACTTTTCAGTGTTTATTCTTTTCTAAGTTAAGCAAGATCATTAGGAACTGCACACACTAGTAAAGATGTGGTTTAACCATGGATTTCTGCAGTTCTCTTGGCTTTGTTCCATTTTCACCCCTCTTTCCCAATAGCTCCTGATGTCACAGCTCCCCCTCACTACCTACTAAGCAGTCCCGGGGCACTGTAACCCACAGAACACATCCTTCTGGAGGCAGCAGCTGCTTCAGAGCCTATTGCTGTGGGTATGCCATTCCCACACTCATCCTCTTAGCCTTGCAGCAGTTCCTGATCCCACTGCTTACACATCTCAGGATTGCCATTGTCTTTTTTAACATCCTCACATTGACCACACACTGTTAGGAAGTGATGAGTGACCAGGATCCTTCTCAGTTGCTGCAGATGCTGAGCTGCCACAGCTGAATGTGTTGTTAGACCTCTACTGCACAGCTTTGTCTTGATGCCACTGAATTCATCCCCCTTCTCTTACCATTGTCCTGAAGCTCATGCAGTTTTGTCTGCCTGCCACTTCCCCTCTGTGTGGACTCTCTTCCCAGGGGTGTAGTAACAGCAGATTTTAGCATTCCTTCCCAGATGTTTTGGGAAACTCCCTCTGTATCAATATTTTGCCTTTCTAGACTGCATGCTGTTTTTCTCCTTTAGCCACCACCTATCAAATCTGTAACAATTCCTTCTCTAGCTTCAATAGTGGTTTGTGGTAACTCTACCAGACTTTTCACTGAAGGAAAAACAATTGTTGTCCAGGCACAAGCAGTGCTAAAGAAAGTTTGGAACGATGGCAGAAAGCTGATGAACAACTCACAGACAATATATTTTCATCCATGGGCTGTGTCTCCTTCAGTTGTATTGGTAATGTCACTGAAGATTAAAACTTCAGGAGTTGTATAAGCTCTGTGGAACAATTTGGTGTCTGTTTCACACAGAACCAAGCAGAGTCAACCAAAAAATCACTAGCTAAAGCAGAGCAAAAATATCCTCATTCAGCTGCAGCATGTGCCCATAAGGCACTGTTAGTAGAAATGTATTTTTCAACAGTGCTTGTCATTTTGAGCTAATGACTTGGGATTTTTAATGTTCATTTACTTGTCAATACCAGAAGGATCTGTGAGAAGCAGAAAATCCTGTTCCTGGCAGTAAGAGCTTATATTTTTTCTGTTGCTGGTTAGGAGTAAAATAGTGCATTTTTCCATTATTTCTAGGAAAAAGTGGACTGAAACAGTAATGTCACTCACTGTGTCATCAGCCTCAAGTGACAGATCAGTGCGATGCCTTTGTTTCGGGGGGACAAAAAGTACTCTGCAATAAAACCATACAGAGAACCACAGATTGTGTTGAAGCCCAAGCCCTGAATGTGCCTGACAGTGTGGAGGACACTCTGGCTGTCACTGTTCTGACTTCACTAAGTGACTGCTGACTGTAGCAAGCATAACCTTCTTTAATTCCCAAGGAATTGCTTGATCAGTGTCCACCTTCTGGAATGTAATGGAGACTCTGACATCCATGTGAGAAAATTGTACAGAGAGGGGAGGTGTTAACACTGCAGGTCTCAGCCACATGTGGTCTGTGTGTGATGACACCACAGCAGAACTGGTTAAATCCATGGTGTGTCTGACAACTGTTTAGCCTCACACCAGTAACTGGTTCTTCTTCCTTCCTAGGACGAGGAAATTCAGGACCTTCACAGAGAGCACAGAAATCTGGGAGGTCTAGTTCTTTAGATGGAGATCACCACGATGGATTCCACAGGGAGGAAGCCTTTGGTGGAGGCCCTGCAGGAGGCAATAACCCCTCTCGAGGGGGAAGGAGTGGGAGTAACTGGGGAAGAGGAAACAACATGAACTCTGGCCAGTCACGCAGAGGAGCATCCAGGGGTGGCAGAGGCCGATAGAAGAGGCTTTGACTGGGTCACACCCAGTCCCTGCAGGACAGTATTTAAACAGACTGCTACTCTGGACTTAAAGTCACCTGCAACGCCACGAACCTGGACTCTTACCTGGGATAACTGAATGTGCATTAGTTCCTAGCAAGGGTCTTCTCCTCAATCAGTCAACTGCCTCTAGCTGCGACACTGTAGCTAGTTCTTGTTTTGTCCTCTCCGCTCCCTTTTCCCTTACCTACTTTGTTTTGTGAAGAGCTGGAATTATTATTTTTTTTAAAGTGTTGTGAGACATGGAGCACCTCCACAGATTTCAGTTCACCTCCAGGCAGAAACTTGTTTCTATATGTACAGTTTGTCAGAGTTGTTTTTGTATGAATACAGAATGTAATTTGCGCAAAAATCGACAACAAAAAAAAAAATCAACAGAGAGTGTGATTCTTTACTCACCTATTGCCACAGAGGGTTGTCTTTAGGCCAGCTTGTGTTTCAGATGGAGCAACAGAACTACCTCCTGCCATCTCAGCCATTTAAAATGCTAATAGTTGACTCCTAGTTTTTTTTTTGTTTATCATGTATAGAGACCTTTGATTTTCACCTTTAGCCACAGCTAAAGTCTACAGATTATGGTGCTGATGTTAAGATTCCAAACCAGGGGCAATCGCTGCTGCCTGCCAGTCTGCCATCCTGCAAGAGAAAAACGTGGAACACCGTTTAGGACAAGTTGTCAGAGACATAGTGTGAGTAATAACCTGGACTGCAAAACAGACATCATGGCAAATATTGTCATCCTGCACTTCACCTCGGGGGGAGGCAAGGATTTTTGTTCAAAACAGCATCTGTTTATAGAAACTTGGAAAGTTTAGCAGCTTGGCTGATATGTTCTACAACAGCTGTATGACATATTGCTTAAACTAAGGGGGCTCAGCAGAGTCTGGTGCATCCAGTTGCTGAAGTGCAAACCTCGACAGCTCATCACTTTCATATTAACATTTTTTTAAGTGTCTTTTTCTTTAGGATATTGTTACCTAGTTTTACTAGAGGAAGGAAATGAGGAGGAGGAGCTATTCCCATTTCCCATGTTTCATAATAAAGCTGCTTACGAACCATGAGTTTGTTTCCCCCATAAATCATTCATGCTAATCATCTCTAGCCACCAGGTGATCAAAAGGCTCCTTTGACACCTAAAGCCTCAGGGAAAATGTTACCACGTAAGTACATATTCTACAGACAGCTCCCAGGAAGGCCCTGCATTGAAAGTATAACAGATAATGTGTGATGAGAAATCCCTACCAGGCCTCCCTGTGCCCTGCTTTGAATTTCTGGTCAGAATAGTCAGGATAAGCCAATGTAGTTCTATAGGCTACTGCAACAGCACAGGGACACATGGCAGCTATTGAATCTGACTTCTCATGCACTCAAGTCACTAAACTGTTTCCAGTCCTGCCTTACCTAAAGACAGCAAGGCATAGATGCTTAAGTGCTGTTGTTCTCTTGGTTCAGTCAGTCACAAGGAGGGTTTGTCCTTAGGTTTTCATTTGCAGTGTATAAAATGTCATTTGAGAGTTCTAACTGATCATTACCCTGTCAAATCCTTGTCATGGGGCTCTGGAGAGACAGAATGGTCTTAAAGGAATTAACTGGGAAACAGCTGAGATGCATCTGATGTGACAGTTTCTCCTTGGGGGGGGGGGGGGGGGGATCTCAATCTGAAGGGCTTTGGTCGCTGTGGGTGTGTGTCTGGGACTTAGGAGCTGCCCTGAATTTGTAATGATAAATGCTAAAGATTTAATGATTGGCAAAGAGGAAAACTTGTCCTCTAAAAGAGGAGTTGGACTAAGAGTTGGAATGTGTGATTTGGAGGGTGAGCTTTAGGCCTCAATTAAACCACAGCCTTCTACCAAAACAAGCTGGAGTGTACCAAACAAGAGGAAATGCAGCTTTATCTAGATAACTTGCTTTAACTCTGATGGTTGGTTAATTCCTTGAACCACTGAGACACTTGGTGTTAGGTTAACATTCTTCATCAAGGGGCAGATTTTTTAATTCAGCTTTGAAATATTTCGCAATTGTGAAATATGCTCAAAAAAGTCATAGGGAAATTGGACAATTAGCTTCTCTATAAAATCTCAGAAGGTGAGAGCATAGCAGGAGAGACAGAAGCAGCTTCAGTCCACAATTCCATGACCCACTAGTGCTGGGAAATGGACAGAGTGATTGAATGGGGATGTACTTCTGTGTTCTCAGGTCATGTCTTGCATGTAGAAGTTACCTGCTACTTTAGAGCTCCACCTTGTCTCGGAATTGTTCAATTTTATCCTGCTGTTAGGAGTAAAATTCATTTTATACACTGTAGCTTAGAATTGTCAAAACATGAGATCTAATTTAATGCTACTCAGATAGCTCTGACCTACGTTTTTAAGGGGGGGGGAAAAAGTGACCACTAGTGGAATTGTCTATCGTGACAACTGGACACAAAGTTTTATTAAAGCAATCTATGTACATTTAGGTACTCCTTTAACAATTTCAGTTTCATTCAGAGAAGTATTTGGTCAATATGTAAAACCTTCAGTAGAGGCAGCAGGTTAGTGTGGCAGTGTTTGGCTTTATTCTGTACACAGGCACACAGAGTCAGGGAGATACTGGGGCTCTGGACAGGTGAGGCCTTGGTCCTCCCATTTCCCTGTAGCCCAAACTGGAACACCCAACTCTGTCAGCCTGAGTTCTGCACCTTCCTGAGGCAGCTCAGCTTCTGCATTGAAACAGAGCTCCAGTTACTCGCAGAGCTATTTTTGAAGTTCATGCTGTGACAAGTAAGCAATTCCTGCCCAAGTTCAGACAGCAAAACACATACATACATAGATATATAGAGTTCTAAGAGTTGAAGCTAACCTTTTAAAACCTGAGGATTTGGTACCTTACAGCAGCTGTAAGGCAGCAATACCTGCAAAGGCTCTGAACTAGTATTAGCACCATTTATCCTCTCATCATCATGCAGCAAGTAGACCCCCCCTTACACTTATGGGCAGTCTTTGTGACCCACAGCCCCAGGAAAGTTTGTTTCACTTACTGGATAGTATTTTAAAGCTGGTTTTTAGAGAGAAATGCAGTTCAGTGGACACAGTCTTCATGTTCACCACTGGTCTGAGGTGGCTGATGAGTGCACTGTACAGCAACCACAGTATGAGCTCAGAGTGCAGGGGTTGGCACAAAAAAGGAGGCAATACCAGTTAATTTTTAAACATTTTCCCCTACACTTGGCTCGGATTTTGGTAAACCATCTTCACGTTTCGGCATCCATCAGTCCTAGGCATCTCAGCTGCTCCTCAGCAATGTGCAGGTGGCGATCGCATCGCTCCGGTCGGAGGTAGAGCAGGAGACGCTGCCAGCTCCGAGCGGCGCTGGAGACCCCGCGGGCCGTGGCCGTGGAGCTGACTGCGCCGTAAGGCAGAGCCCGGTGGCAC
>NW_008661476.1:0-365 GCF_000695815.1 Acanthisitta chloris
CCGTCGTGGGGCCGGGGGGGGGGGTCTCCACTTTGGTGGTATCAATCCGGGGATCTGGGGGTGTCCTGGGTGCCCCCCCCGGAGTTTTGCCGATCTGAGAGTCTGGGGGGCTCCCCGGGGGGGTCCCCGCGGTGGTCCCCAGGTGTGCCCTGACCTGGCAGAGGAAGGTGAGCACCCCAAGACTGTTTGGGTGCTCCATGTCCGAGGGGTCCCAGGACCTTCAGGGACCCTCTGGGACCCAGATGGGACGCCCAGGACCTTCAGGGACACCCCAGGACCCTCCAGGACCCATAGGGGACCACCCAGGGATCCCCAAGTACCTATATGGGACCCCCCAGGACCCTCTGGGATCCCCCAGGCCCCCC
>NW_008661477.1:0-2656 GCF_000695815.1 Acanthisitta chloris
CGATTGTGACTCTTCGCCATAAACTTTACGAGGGAAACAAGCCCACCAGGACCCTCAGACAGAGCTGTCAATTAGCATCAGCGGCCAGGGGTGGAGGTGGGGGGTCAGCTTTTGGGTTAAAACACACACAGAACTCTTAGAGGGGGACGGGCAGAGAGGCTTTCTGCTCCCCGTGCAGCTCTCCTGGCTCTGCTTGCTCACAGGGTGACACTTGCTAAATCGTGAAAGCAACTAAAATTAGCTTATCTGGCTCTATTTTTTTGGCTCCTCCAGAGTCCAGGGCACCTTCTCGGTGCGGCTGCCCAGGCCTGGTGCTGCTCTGCACAGCCTGAGCCTGCAGCAAAGGCTCCCACAGCCCAGAAAGGTGCAACAAATTCCGCGAGGAAATTATACAGAGTAATAATAGAAATAGTAATCATAGAAATACCAATAACAGCATTAGTTTTTGTATTACAAATAACCATAATAATAGAAACACTGTGAGGGTGCATCGTGCTCTGAGAGCTTGGGGTTTAACCTTTCTCCTGTTGCTGCCTTTTGACCGCTCTGCCCCAAAATATCCTCACACACACCACATAGGCAAACGCACCCTAATCGAGGGATAAAGGATGGAACAGGGATGAGACCAGGGGTGGGGCCAGGGATGGGACAGGGCAGGGAGAGGGCAGGGGCTGCCCAGCCGTACCTTGTCGTTCTGGTAGGCAGTGACGGCGATGAAATCGGTCTCGGGGAACACGTAGGTGCGGAAGGTGCTGTAGGGCAGCTTGAGGATGTCGTTGGCCCGGACTATGTGGAACCTGGGCTGGTACTTGTGCATGGAGTTCAGGATGGTCTGGGTGGGCGAGAGAGCACAGCCCGCGGCTAAGCCATCAGCCCCATACTCTTTGCGGGACACACGCGTCCAGTTCCCTCCCTAAAAAAATCCCCTTTCTCCCGAAAACAACTTAAAAAAAAAATCCCACAAATTCACCGTGAGGAAGGAACTCCAGCAGATGCCAAAGAGGGAGATTTCATTTTGTTGTTGTTGTTGTTGATGCTATTGCAGGATCTGCCCCCAAAGAAGGAGGTCAGGGAACGCAAGCACATCTTTGCGGGTGTTAAGCACGGCAATAAAGCAGCAAAAGGATCTCCCTGTTTTATTACAACCCTGCGAACGCGAGGAGACTTTTCCACACGTTTTTCACCGCATTTCATATTTCCGTCCTTAAAAAAAAATTACTCTCTCTCACCACCACAAAAAAAAAATAATGTTAAAAGGCTCTGGGTTAATGTCGGGGGCGGCAGAAGCCGGTGCCAGCCCCAAAACAGCTCCTGAGACCTGAAAGGAGCATTTTACCATGAGCCATGGCAAATTTATGTCTCGGAGCAACGTTGCAGAAGGAACAGACTCTTTTTTTTTTTTTCCAACCAGGTGTCTGAAAGCCTCGCCAACACTCAAAGCCATTCTCTACTCTCGTTTTATTTTTTTAGTTTGGTTTGTTGGGGTTTTTTTTAAGGCGAATTCTCCGCGATTTGGCTGAGGATTTTCGGAAGCAGCTGAACCCCCCGAGCCGCGCCCCTGGGGCCGCTCCGACCCCCTGCCCCTCGCTGCCTGTTTTCCTGCTCGATAGCGTTTAAATAATTCCCCAACCTGCTACGCTCGGACTGAAATGCAGAATTCACCGCCCGGAATTGGTAGAGGAACGGCGAAAGCTTGAGTAATTATTGTGAAATAACGTCGGCCAAATGGCTAAATAATTATCACTTCATTTCGGTTTAGAAGGTAATAAAAAAAAATCTCCCCCCCTTTTTTTTTTCAACCCCGGCAATAATCACCTGCCGATGAACTGTTGGATCGCTGTTATATTGATATAATCTAGACGGGATTTATCATGAAAATGGTGCAAAAAGTCTCATTCAGGCGTGCAAATCTGCATTCCTTTAAAAAAAAATAATCATCCCTCTCTGGCCAGATGGGCACTGGCTAAACCCTCATCTCCCAGATTTAACACAGTCCGGATTTTGGACAACGACAGATACCAGAAATCTTTAATTGAAGGAGACGAACCGTTAAAAACGCTGAATCAAACTAGTTTTATTCCCCAGTATAAAAAAAAAAAAGGTATTTTTTAGACTCCTCTATCGATTTACCTTGCCGGCTATAAATAACCTCGCAATGTATTATTTAACAAAGATGCTGTTTCCTGCCTTAAGAGAAAAAAATAAAAAGAGAGGGAGAAAAATTTAAAAGAGAAGGGGGGAAAAAAATTAAAAACGGGGTGAAAGTTCTCCGGGAGGTGCGGAGCTCCGGGTCCCGCAGCCCCCAGCGCGACTGCCCCGCGGCTGCGGCTCCCCGTTAATTACCGTATCACCAACGCTGCACGATGAACTTTCCCTTTATCGCCCTAAATGCTTGTCCAGAGGCTACAGAGCTCGCTGGGGCGCTGGGATTTCCCCCTCCCTGCATTCCCGCAGGATCGCGCTCCCTTCCCGTTCTGACCCTGCTTTCTACGGGTCTCTGCAAACGGCCAACACGCTTCACTTTCTTTTCTCTCTCCCTCTCTCTCTCTCTGTCTCTCTATTTTTCCTTTCTTTGTTTATTTTGGTTGGTAGTTTTCTGGCTTTGTTTTTTTGTTTTGTTTTGTTGTACGTCCTTCAGGTGATGCAGATATGATCA
>NW_008661478.1:0-6484 GCF_000695815.1 Acanthisitta chloris
GAGGTCTCCTCCAGCCTTGGTGACTCTATGAAACTCACTAAGCTCAACCAGAAGAGTTCTTTGAAAAACTGCACATATATTTATTACGTGATGCTTAACCATGCATTGGTCAAATGACTTCTGTGGTTGCAATGGTCAGGGTGAGACAAGGCATGGGTATGAGTAACAAAGAAAATATACTCTGTTCTACCTGCCGTGCTTTATGTGCTGTCTCAATGCCATGATTTCTTAGACAGTTTAAACCCCGTGAGTCTGGGGAGCGCCCCACGTTCCAGTCGGAAACAGCGGCACTGTCTGTCACCCACTGCAACAACAAAACAAACACACGTTTACCAAAGGAAAATCAAAGTACAGTACCTGCCTGGCAATATGATTCATGGGAATGCCATGCTTCTTCATGCAATTCTGTCCTCGATAGTTGGGAGGGCTTCCCACTTCATAGGCAGATGTCGCTGCACTGTCTATCCTCCACTACAAAGACACAAACGCACGTTTTTATCTGTCCTTTCTCACTGCTCGCGCTCCTAACTGGCTATGAGGCAGTTGTTTCTTAGGCAGGAACAGCAATAAATAGCTTACCTTATGATCAACCTTCTCATCAGTGACGAGTTTTCTAAAAACTGCTTCAGCTATCGGAGAGCGACAAATGTTTCCTGCGGGAACAAGAGACCGAGGTGAAACTTCTGACTATTGAAAGCAAAACACCAGTCACTGTGGATTTTTCTGCAAAGATCAAAGGACTTTATTTACTCAGCCAGAATGCAGATTGTTTATATGAAGAGCCGGGGTCCTGCACCCCGGCTGCAGCAATCCCCAGTGTCAGTACAGCTGTGGGACGAAGGGCTCGAGAGAAGCCCCGTGGAGGACCTGGGGATCCCAGTGGGTAAAAGTTGGGTATGAACAGGCAGTGTGCACTTGCAGCCCAAAAAGCCAATCATACACTTGGCTGCACCAAAAGCAGCAGGGCCAGCATGTCAAGAGAGGTGATTCTGCTCCCCTCCCGAGGAGACCCCGGCAGAGTGCTGTGTGAGCAGGGTCCCCAGCACCAGAGACACATGGACCCTTGGGACAGGACCAAAGGAGGGCCACAGAGATGATCAGAGGGCTGGAGCACCTCTGAGAGCTGAGGCTGTGCCACCTGGAGGAGAAAAGGACTGGAGAGATCTTACTGCAACCTTTCTATACGTAAAGGTGCTGCAGCGACAGGAAAAGGGACAGCGGTTCTAAACAGAAATGGAGGAGATTTGTATAGGACATAACCAGGAAACTGTGTCTCAACAAGGATGGTGAGACACTGGAACGTGTTGCCCACAGAGATGTTCAGGGCCAAGCTGGCTGGGGCTATGAGCAGCCTGGTCTAGTGGAAGGTGTCCCTGCTCACAGCACGAGATGGTCCCTGCCCACCCAAACAATTCTGTACTATCAGTCTCATGAAATGCAGGTTATCACATGGAAACACAGCTCATTAAAATTACTGGAAGGAATACTGTACAAGCACATCACTCTCCTCCACTACAATCTGTGATCACAGAAGCTGTGACAAAATTGCAGAATTTCAATGACAGCATAACATTTTTATCTTCAAATCTTCCTACACACTGGCAAATTTCCACTAATCCCACTTTCAACTAATGCATGGAGAACCAGGAATATGTGCCTGAAGCATTTACATCACTACCTACCTGTGAACAAAGGCTCCAAAGCAGCCACCACCACTGAGAAAACAGTGCAGTGCTGAATGCGCTGCAGCAAAATGCTCCTGATCACTGCAGTGAAGTGCTGCAGGCCAAACAGAGCCCTCATCAACAGCAGCTTCCAGGTACCAATCCCCAAATCCCCTGAAGAATTCCAAACCCCAGCCCTAAGCCCACAGGAGACCCACGGAGGAGCAGCAGTGGGTGGCACAGCTGGGGTGGGCCGGGCAGACCCCTCGGAATCGCGCACAAACGAGGACTCTTCGAAAACAAACTGTTGCAGCAGAAACAAAAAGCCTGTGCAGCGAGTCCTTTCAACTCTTTGTACTTCTTCCTTCAGACGTTTGGAGTACCGAGATGATCTCGGGTATGTCACCCAGGCACACGACAGCTCACACTCACAGACCTGCACCTCCCGTGAGAGAACAGGCTCCTGTGCTCACCTCTGGCTCTGGTATGGAATACCAAAGGTGTTCCTTCAATACATCACTCTTCTGTTCCTGGCTGCATTCCTTCCCAGCCTCACACAGCAAAGCAAAGACAGGCCCATGAATAAAGCTGAATTTCTACCGGCAAAAAGAAACTTTCAGGCCAGGCACTTAACGTCATTTTCAAACAGAACACCAAGGTAGAGACTTCACTGCTAATGAGAGGGAAGCTGCTGTGAGCTGGGCATTTAGTAACTTGCTGTCACTCATGGCAACCATGAAAATCACAAGGAGGGAAGCGAAGGACTGAAGCAATACAAATTGGCTGTCAAAGGTTTAGAGAACATCAAATCCCTAAAAGGCAAAAGGAACTGAGTCACCACTGAGGAGTTATCTTGCTGAAAAATTAAGTGAATTCTGATGGCACCAGATCTTCCTCCAGGAGAAAACATACTATTTCCTTTGATTGAACTAGTTTATTCCAAGAAGAGAAATTATACTGGTCTTGGAAGAAAAATAAAGCGGGAACATTTTGGGTTTGCTCAGTAAGTGAGAAAACGGGTTAGTATTACGAATTATAAGTTGAAAAGTATGGTAATAAGTGAGAAATTAATCTCATTTCTTTACCCGAGTGAGTTAAGCATGGAACAACACAATTCCAATAGGGAATATGGTAACACACAGCACAAGGCAGAAAATAACCTTCGTGACCAATGAGCCCAATCCTTTGACACTGCAGGCAAATACAGCACCACTTTTTACACACACTGCCTTTGAAAGAGACCATCTATCCTCGAAGGCCATTCCGGACATCACCTCCTGCGGAGCCTGAAACCTGCCAATTCCCACGAAGCATTTCATCTTGGAAGTCTGTGCTCATCTGATCGCTCTCTAGCCTGAAGCCTTCCTTGCCTTCCAGAGCCACAAACCCTTGCCAAGCACAGCTGTGCTAAACCAACCAAGCTCTAGGTCGCATCGCAAAATCAACTGACTCTGAGCTAATCACTCCAGCCAAGCCAACTCTGCCCTTGTTCTCCCTTGCGTGCGCTTTTCTTGAGTACTGACAAATGGGATCACAGACTGCACTGCAGGAAAAGTTGCTAATGATCTGCTATAGAAAAGAAAAAGTCTGAAATATGTACTTGGTTCTTTTGAAAATAACCCAAGGTAACTTCTGCAATCACACTGGACACATTTGTGAGTATCAAATATGCAACTTCTCATTTGTCCATTCCCTCTCTTTCTCTGTTGCTTCAACCTTTAAGTCTTCTTTCTAAACCATCAGACTGCTCCCACTGCACCAGCTGCTGGGGCCACCCACTTCTTACTGCACAGACCTTTCCCCTGCATCAACGATCCCACCCAACTCACTGCCCCGAGCAGTGACTCTCACTGCCACACTCAGCATCTCAGCAGGACACCACTCACTGCTGTCCCAGTAACCATTAACCAGCTCCCAGGATTTCACAACAGGACTTCTGAAAGAAATCCTTTGTGGCTTTTTCCATCTCTTATCTTTCAGCCTTCTGCAGACTGAATTACCTGTTCCAAATTTTCACTCCTCTATAGCCTGCTCACTACTTGGAATAAACACCATAATCCTCAATGATATCACATAAAAACCATCACGAATGGCACCATAAACAGCAACTGACCAAACATTCCAACCACCACGTCTAGCCACAACCAGAAACTGCAGTTGTCTTATTTGTGAAACAAACACCTGACCTACTTTGTGATTTCAAAACCAATGTCTTCCACAGTGACACATTCCCTGAATTCCTGGAGGTATTAACACTGCCATGGAACTGCCACCTTCATTCCAACCCCTTCTTGGGAACTGCAGACAGAGCCACAGAACTGACTCAACAGCTCTTTCAACACTGCAGTTGTCATCCTAACCAACCTTTCAGCAGTGCTACTCCTTGCAAGTGTTACTGCTCATCTCACTGCTGATGTAAAGCCCTACCTTACCCCTCTGACACTTGCAAACTTCAACCCTTGTTTCCCAGTCACCTTTCCCACTGTAATTTCTACCCACATCCCACACTGGTGTTTCCAGGCTTTGCTGTGGTTCCTCAGAGATGCACAGAATGTCCCAAGCTATGACCTGACAGCCACATTTGGGGAGTGTGAACACATGCAATGGATCAAACCAGGAAACTGGAGTCTCTGTAACTGTCAGCTCGTGTGCTCGTACCCAGCAAGCTGATTGCCACTTCAGACACGATTTATGCAGCCTGGATCCCTGGTGACAACACACACACTCAGTGACTCACAAAAGCATGGATCTCCTGAGGGCCATGCTGAACAGCACACCTGTCCTACAGAGCTCCTCCAGCCACAGGGAGACTGGGAAGCCAGTGCCTGGGCTGAGCTGCCCATTCAGCTTGTTAGGCTGGAGTGCACAAGCCAGCAGAGATAAAGAGGCTGACTTACATAACACAGCATCACATTAAGATCATTTCTGCAGCTCAGCCATTAATTACATGAGCTACATAAATGTAAAATGAGAAAACTACGGTTTGCTTCACCTTCACTTTTAATTATTTTTTTGCTTAAATCAAAAAAAGTTCCTGCCTGGTGCCTTTTCAAGTACTGTAATTGCACATGTTGCTGGGTATTTATTTTATTTCTCAGTGACAAGGAACTCTTATCATTAATGTCGTTATGCACATTAACTAGATTGTATTTTGTTGTGTAACGAGTATCTGCTTATCTCATAACAAAGAACACACTCAACAGGTGTTTCACTAACAGGTTTCTTTCAAAACAGCACGGAGAGAAAATGTAATTTTTCACACAGACTCGTACTTTCTGTGCCCCCTCACTGGATGGGGGGCACAGAGTGCTGCAGACAAACACAGCTCTAGAAGTTCAGCACACTTTCCAGCAACAATCACGGCTGTTATTTCTAATGAAATGTCAAGAGGAGAAGTATCACTCTTCAAGACTAACCAAAAAAAATAAGCAAACTTAAAGCAGGGAGAAGAAACAAGTTTCGTACAGAACTCAGCTGAAGAGTGTGTAACTCACTGGCAGAGAAAGAAGTGCTTGTCACGTCAATCAGCTGCACTGATGGGGCTGTTGTGACCCAAGGGCAGGACCAGCACTTGGCCCAGGGAGGTAACATCCACAGCTTTCCCTCAGCCACCAGACAGGTCCTTCCAAACCTTCTTGTAGATGGGTGTCACATTTGCCAACTCCCAGTCAACCAGGACCTCTCTGTTTGACCAGGACTGATGGCAAAGGATTAAAAGTGGCTCAGTGAGTGCTTCCAGCAGCTCCCTCAGTGGAAGGAAAGTGGCTGGACAGCAGCCTGACGGAAAAGGACCTGGGGGTGCTGGTCGACAGCGACGGAGCAGGAGCCAGCAGTGTGCACAGGTGGCCAAGAAGGCCAAGGGCATCCTGGCCTGGATCAGGCCCAGCGTGGTCAGCGGGGCTAGGGCAATGACAGTCCCTCTGTGCTCAGCACTGGTGAAGCCACACCTCAAGCCCTGCTCCTCTCGCAGCACATGGGGACAGTGATCACTGCTGCCTTAGGAACACAGGGTTTGGGAAGAAGGATCGTTTCAAACAGATCTTTTCACACAAACATTTGTACAGGCCTCTGGCTGCCAAACAGACAGCGACTGACAATCCCCTGCTACAGGATGTTTTTCCTGAATTATCACCAGGGGCCGATTTTACTCTCAGGTAAACATCAGAATATAATCCACAAACCCAAACACTTGCTTTACTATTCAATTAATCTTTGTGTCTCCTGTTACAACAGAAGAGCAAAGAGCCCAAACATTAACCAGTGGTTTTGTAACCAGCCTGGCCAAATGCCAGGGAACCACAGGGATGAGCTCAGCACACAGGTGAGAGCACGAGGGCTGGGGGAGCAGGGAGTGTTAAACCCCCCCAGACCAGAGCAGACAGCCATCCAGCTTGTTATCCCCTAAGGGAAGCAGCAGAAGCTTAGAGAAGCATGTCCAGGACAGGACAAGGCTCTGCCATGCCCCTGGTCAAGTCAGCAGTTGGCTGACTGTGAGCGTCCTGGTTATCAGCAACCGCCTTCAGCTTCAGAAAGGCATCCAAGTGCTTACACTTCTGTCCTCGGTGCCTTCCCATGACAGAATTTACAGCCTAAACACAGAAAATCGGCTACAAAAAGTTCTCTATTTCTCCATTTCAGAAAGTCTCATTCTCTCCACCCCTTTCCAGGACAGATCAAGATTTCACGACAGATCAGCCTCCACCAAGGTTTTTCCTTGAAGTATCACCGTGTTTTCTTTATTTTTACCCAGGCTGCTCATTCCCTTGGGCCCTGCCCAGCCCTGCGCTCCCCGACCGCTCCGACCGGCCCTGCCCAGCCCT